>NC_090058.1:14399458-14694458 GCF_038355195.1 Osmerus mordax | reverse complement strand
ACTGGGAGGCTGGAGGGACTAGAGGCAGTCCTGAACTGGGAGGCTGGAGGGACTAGAGGCAGTCCTGAACTGGGAGGCTGGAGGGACCAGAGGCAGTCCTGAACTGGGAGGCTGGAGGGACCAGAGGCAGTCCTGAACTGGGAGGCTGGAGGGACTAGAGGCGGTCCTGAACTGGGAGGCTGGAGGGACTAGAGGCAGTCCTGAACTGGGAGGCTGGAGGGACTAGAGGCAGTCCTAATTACAACTTCCAGGAGGAGGCATTCTGTTTGATCTCTCAACACAATCCCACAAGGAGGCCAGGGATGAGTCTCTGCTCTCATCCAGAAATGAGTCTCTTCTGTCATCCTTTTCTCCTGTTCCTCGTCCCTCCCTTCCTTATCTGCTTTCTTGTCATTTATGCTCCTTGTTGTTTGAGAGCAGGGCGCTGGCATATGGTGTAATCAGTCTTGTTGTGTAGATGTGTGGTGATTATCATTATGGGATGCAGAACTGATATCGTCAGCATAAGCTGTATTTGGCTACTTGATCATTCATAAGTGTTCGTATGTGTGCATGCAAATGCATGTGTATGATTGTGAGTCTCTGTGTGTGCAGAAAGTTGTGTGAGTGCTATATGTATGAGAGGAGGTATGTGTGTGTGTGTAGAAATGTGTGTGTGTGTGTGTGTAGATGTATTCCTCTGGAGAGATTTAAAACATTCATTTAAATGCGTGTTTTTCCCCCAATGTTCTCCCCTCATGGATATGCAGTCTTTGATGTCTTCACATCTTCCAAACGGCTCGCATTGATTTTGCCACTATTTATCATGCTGTTAATTGAGCAATTACCGAGAGTATATGTAGTGTCAAAACTACACATTGTAATTCCATACTATTTTAATACCATTTTCTGTTCATTTAACTGTGAGCTGATGTGGCAACTCATTTGATCAAACAAGCCAGCGGACATTTTTGACAAGGTAAACTGGCATCAAGATCCAGACAGTTGGAGTCTTTTAATCTTGTGATGTTTGAAGAGATTCTGTTTCTAAGGCAGCCAGAGGGATGTGAAAGCCTGCTGTAGGGGTGTGGGTGTCTATGTGTGGAGGTGTCTGTGTATGGGGATGTGGGTGTGGGTGTCTATGTGTGGAGGTGTCTGTGTATGGGGATGTGGGTGCTTGGATGAGTGTGTGAACATGTGTGTGTGTATGTGTGTGTGTGTGTGTGTGGGTCCTGTATTTCCTGGTCCTGGTAAATCAGACTGGATGTCTACCGGAGACACACAGCTCTGGCTGCATGGCAGGACTGGCTTACAGGAACGTGCCCCCCACCCCTCATCTCTTACCCCTCATCCCTCACCCTTCACTCCTGACCCCTCATCCCCCACCCCTCATCCCTCACCCTTCACTCCTGACCCCTCATCCCCCACCCCTCATCCCCCACCCCTCATCCCTCACCCCTCATCCCTCACCCTTCACTCCTGACCCCTCATCCCCCATCCCTCAATCTTCACTCCTGACCCCTCTTCCCCCATCCCCCATCCCTCACCCTTCACTCCTGACCCCTCATCCCCCATCCCTCACCCCTCATCCCTCACCCTTCATCCCTCACCCTTCACTCCTGACCCCTAATCCCCCATCCCTCACCCTTTTTCTTCTCTCCTCATCCCTGACCCCTCATCCTCCACCCCCACCACATTCTATCACACTGTCAATAAGGGGAGAGTAGAATAATAGAAATGGGGTAGAGTTTCTGTTCCTCGCTGGTGAACACAGCTCTCCTGAGAATCCCCAGGACATGGAGCCGCTCCCTCATCCGAGGGCAGGAGAGAGAGGAGCTCTCCGCGCTCCAGATCGATTTAGGAGACGTGTGTTTAAAAATGAGATTTTATGAGAAAATGCCTGTTTTTCTGGCTGTTTCGCTGCAGGTACAGTGTGTTGCAGGGGAAGGCTACACTGTACCTGCACAAACGGTTTCAACAGGAACAGGATCCGCCTTCTTGCTTGCTAGTGTTTGGAGAGCGCTTACATCGACTAACACAACGGTGGTTGCTTGGGAGACTAAACACAGACCGCTCGTGTGAAGAAGAGTTGACTGAGCTCTCTTTTTGACTGATTAATAGATGAAAGTTTTAAAGAGCTCTGAATTAATAATTGAGGGATTGATCTAATTATTACAATGCTAAATATGGCCCCAAGATCGCTCAGAGGGAGAAAAAGAGAGAAATACAAGTTCATAGAGAGACCAGCTTATAGAAACTGAAATATCAGCTCATAGAGACTGAGATACCAACTCATAGAGACTGATTTACCAGCTCATAGAGAGAGACCAGCTCATAGAGAGACTGAGACACCAGGTCATAGAGAGATACCAGCGCATAGAGATAGACCAGCTCATAGAGAGACTGAGATACAAGCTCATAGAGAGAGAGATACCAGTTCATAGAAAGAGAGATCAGATATCAGATTATAGAGATAAAAGGAGCTCTCACAGAGAGATCCCAGCTCATAGAGATACCAGTTCATAGAGACAGAGAGATACCAGCTCATAAAGAGAGAGAGATAAACCAGTTCCATACTGAGTGTCACTGTGCTGACACTATTTTAAGAGAGAATGTCAGTGACTTCCTCTTGGCTGCCCAGAAACTGTAGTTTTTTCTCTATTATTCCTCTACACAGTCTTACTCTCTCCCTCCAGTCTCGCTCTGCTGTCTGTTTCTCCCTCATCTGTCTCTCTCCTGACTCTCCCTCTTTTGGTCACCTCTCGCTCTCTCCCCTCTCTCACCTGTCTCTCTCTGTCTCCTTTCTTTCTTTGTCTGTTCCCCCCCTTGCTCTCTGGAGTCACAGCAAATAAACAAGTCTGTATTTTAGGTCCGGAGGAAGCAGCCATCACAAACCGGACAGTGACTGCCCCCAAGCCCGATCAAAATGAAAGGCCTGTGTTGAAGTGGGGGTGGTGGGTGTGGAGGGGGCGGGGGCCGGGGAGGGGGCAGCTTTAATTAAGGGCAGGGCAGGGCCTGTGAGGCCGGGGCGTTTGGGAGCAGAGAGCTGCAGGAGAGGCTGTGTGAACCAGAGAGGACGGGTCACTGGGCCTTTACCCATCATGCACCACTTTACCCATCATGCCCCACTTTCCGTCTGGAAAACTATGGGGACTATGGGGACTCCACCCGTACTCTCCGCCTTCCTCCTCTCTGCCCTCCTCTCCTTCATTCACCCCCACCCTCCTCCTCTTCTCCTCCTCTTCTCCTCTGCTCCTCATCCCCTCTCTTTGTATTCCTTAAGCCCCCTTCCTCCCCTCCCCTCCTCTCCTCCCCCTCCTCCTCCCTTCCCCTCCTCTCCTCCCTCCCTCCCTCCATCCCTACCTCCTCTCCTCTCCTCTCCTTTCCTCTCCTCTCCTCTCCTCTCCTCTCCTCTCCTCTCCTCTCTTCCCTCCCTCCCTCCCTCCCTCCCTCCCTCCCTCCCTCCCTCCCTCCCTCCCTCCCTCCCTCCCTCCCTCCCTCCCTCCCTCCCTCCCTCCCTTCTTCTCCTCTTCCCTCCCCCGTCCCAGTGATGTTGGCTGATGAATGGTTGGCTGATAAAAGTTGAGGTGAGAGACGGAGGGGGAGAGGAGGAGGAGGTAACGATTTAATCATCACATGATGGATTGAAGACATCATTTGAGGGCGTCTTTTCTTCCAGGTTGAGAGAGAGTACAGGTGTCTGGCACCTCCAAATACTCCACTGATGAATCTCCTTGTCTATCTTAATGGTGAACTCTGAACGCACGTGTCAGCTATTTATCACTATTGGTACTGCGCGTGTGAGAATGTCTGTTGGTTTTAAAGTGTGTGTGTGTGGTGGGGGGAGGGGGGGGGGGGTCCTATCCTTACATGCCCTCCAGTCAGGCAGTCTGCTTTCTTCATCCTCCTCGTCATCAGTATAGGTTCATGTGGTGTTGCAACCTGCCTGACACACACACACACACACACACATATACACGTGCATGCAGTCATAGCGTGTACAGTACACATGCATGTGTTTGCAGCTGTACTGTAACTCTGATGTAACTACAGATATCCTGTCATCCCCCTGGACATTCACTTCACTGACTCCTGAGGGAAATGAAGTCAAGCTTCTAGGCTTTGTTTATTTCTCTATCTCTCTTTCTATCTCTTTGTTTTTCTATTTGTTTTTCGTTCCTCCCAGATCCCCATCTTCTGTCTTTTTCTTCTACACCATCTCTCTCTCTCTCTCTACTCTCTCTCTCTCTCTCTACTCTCTCTATCTTTCTCTACTCTCTCTCTACCCTCTCTCTACACCATCTCTCTCTCTCTCTCTCTCTCTCTCTCTCTCTCTCTCTCTCTGTCTCTCTGTCATTCCTTGGCTTCTCAACCCCTACTCTTCTTCACATGCCACAACATAAAGCACTCAACTCTCCTGGGCCTTCAAGTTGATACGGACAGAGCGAACGAGAAATCAAAGTATGACGTGGCTTTGTACGGAGGGCAACTCTTTGAACATGCTTCTAATTGGAGAGCTTGACAAGAGAAAAAAGGAGGGAAAAAAGGCAGTGGGAGCTCTGGGACTCTGGCGTCTTGATCTGAACCGCAGACAGGGTTGTATGACGGAGTGAAACACGAGGGAACGAAAGAGGGAAAGACGGAGAGAGATCAAAAAAAGGGGCGGGGGGGGGGAGTGATGGACAGAGAGAAAAAAGAGGGAGAGAGAGAAGGGAGAGGGAAGGAGAGAGGAAACTAGAGAAAGGGGGAGGGAGAACTTGTTGTTGACTGGGCTGAGGATGACTGATATGTGTAGACACAGTTACATGGGTGGTTTGCTCCGGACATTGTGAAGGTGCTACAAGGGGGAATGACAAAGGGCCTAGTGGTAGCGTTTGCATGTCGTGACCTTCCATATTCAGTGTGTTAGTGTGTGTGTGTTAATGTGTGTGTTAGTGTGTGTGCGCGTGTATGTGTGTTAGTGTGTGTGTGTTTGCAGAGTGGTGTGATTGGCTTGGGTGTGAAGGCGGGGTTCCCAATCCTGGTCCTCGGGTCATTATCACAACCCTTCATTTGAATCAGGTGTGTTGGAGCAGGGAAACATAAAACATGCAGGACAGGGAGGCCCGAGGCCCAGGATTGGGAACCCCTGTGCTAAGGCATTCCACTTAACACATTCCACACATGTACAGAATTTCAGGGGCGAGGGAGGGGCAGAGTAAGCAGCCAATCACAAACCTGCATCCAACTGATCCTGTCTAATCTAAGACCGTTCTAATTGAACGGCCTCAACTGCTTCTAATTGAAACGGATAGTGCCCCTAGTTAAGACTGCGTCTATTTGAGGCTGAAACTACCTCTAATTAAAGCTGCCTCTACCTGAAGCAGCCTAAATTTAAGATGCCTCCAACTGCCTCACCCTATGTGGACATCTTGTCAGAGAATAATCAAATTGATCTCCCATCCCCTTAAATCACCTAAGGACTCGTTTAATGGAAATCAATCCTGTACAACCATGGTAGAATACATGGGATTGAGTCAGGTCCATATCTATCTAGTTCAGAGCGAGGAGAGGAGAGGTCCATATTTCTAAAACCACCTCACCAAATCTTGAGGGGATGTCTAAAGCATCAAACTGAAATAACTCACCCAAGGATAGCTACACTTAATGGAAATGAATTCAGTTCCAACACTCTGGTTCTGAGAGGAGAGGTCCAAATGTATTTTCTTCTGAGAGCACAGGAGAGGTTCTGTGGTTCAGAGATTCCAGATTATAAAATGGAGGTTCTGAGATTCCAGATTAGAGAATAGAGGTTGATGGGCCAGGTACAGGTTGATGGGATTGATAGAGCCACTAATAGAATTAAGCAGGAAGGCGTAAGAGGGGAGGGGAAGTAGGGGGAGGAGAGAATGAGCGTGGGTAGACAGACAAGAGAAGAGGGGGAGGAGGAGAGGAACATTCTGGATAGGGAGCAGCACTGGTCGGCCCCTCCAGGAAGTCATACTGCTACTCCTCTCCATGTCGCTATGGCAACGGAGCGAATGTGCTCCTGTCTCCGGGCTCGTCAGCAGTGGCGTGCGTGTGTGTGCATGAACGTGTCAGTGGACATATCGGATCATGGCTCCTACATGCACGTTCTGCGTGTCGGCTGTCTTTGCATGTTGTGTGTGTGTGTGTGTGGTGGTAGTGGTGGGGGGGTTCCCGTCAAGTGCAGGCATGCGTGTGGAAGACACACACACACATTCACAGTGTGTACTGCAGGGTTTGCTGTGTGCACGTGGCAGTTATATAATCAGGATGACACTGGGGAGGAATAAAAGGAAGTAGAAAAAAATCTACTGCATTTCCTTTAACCTCACTCTGCTCCTCCTGCTTTCTGTCTGTCTTCTCTACGTCTCTCTCTCTCCCCCTTCCCTCCCTCTTCCTCTTTCCATGCCTCTCCCTCTCTCTCTTGCTCTCTCTCTCCCTGGCACACTTCTTATCCTTATCTCCCTCTTTGTCTTCCTCTGCTTCTCTCCCCTCCTTTCTTTCTTTCTTTCTTTCTTTCTTTCCCTCCCTCTCTCCCTCCATCTCCATCAGCTCTTGCTTTCTCTCTTTCCTCTCTCTCCCCCTCTCTCCCTATCGTCCTCCCCCTCCCTCCCTCTCTTCCTCCTTCTCTGCCTCCGCCCCCCCCTGTCCCTGCCTCATTATTGACTCCACATCATGCTCCAGCCCCCCTCCGTTTCTCCATCCCTCTCTCAGCTCCTCGTCATCTCTCTCCGTCTCTCTCTCTCTCCATCCCTGTCTCTCCGTCTCTCTCTCTCTCCTTACCTCACCACATCCCTCTCTCCCAGCTCAGTCCTCTATCTCTCCCCCCATCATTACCTGTCTCCATCCCTCCCTCCTTCTCCAGCTCTCTTCTCCATCTTTCGCTCCCTCCCCCTCTCCCCTGCTCCTAGGTTACTCCACAGCCACAGGGATTCCTGCAGCAGAGAGAAGGGAGGGGGGGTACAGAGAGTGAGGGGGGAGACAGAGAGAGAGACAGAGAAAGGGAGGGAGACATAAAGAGAAGGGGGGAGAGAGAGAGAAAAGGGGGGGAGAGAGGAAGGGAGAGAGAGGGAGGGATACAGACAGAGAAAAAGAGAGAGAGAGAGAGAGAGAGAGAGAGAGAGAGAGAGAGAGAGAGAGCATGGGAGATCCTCTCTTAGCATTCTACAGAGGGGGGTAAAGAGTGACAGAGTGTTTCCATGTCTGCGTTCTAAGAGAAGGTGTGGTGCTGAGGAGGGCTGTGTTTTCCCTGGAGTCTGGAGGCATGTGTTCTCTGGAGTCTGGAGGGCTGTGTTCCCTGGAGTCTGGAGGGCTGTGTTCTCCCTGGAATCTGGAGGGCTGTGTTCTCCCTGGAGTCTGGAGGGCTGTGTTCTCCCTGGAGTCTGGAGGGCTGTGTTCTCTGGAGTCTGGAGGGCTGTGTTCTCCCTGGAATCTGGAGGGCTGTGTTCCCTGGAGTCTGGAGGGCTGTGTCCTCCCTGGAATCTGGAGGGCTGTGTTCTCCCTGGAGTCTGGAGGGCTGTGTTCTCCCTGGAGTCTGGAGGGCTGTGTTCTCTGGAGTCTGGAGGGCTGTGTTCTCCTTGGAATCTGGAGGGCTGTGTTCTCCCTGGAGTCTGGAGGGCTGTGTTCTCCCTGGAGTCTGGAGGGCTGTGTTCTCTGGAGTCTGGAGGGCTGTGTTCTCCCTGGAGTCTGGAGGGCTGTGTTCCCTGGAGTCTGGAGGGCTGTGTTCCCTGGAGTCTGGAGGGCTGTGTTCCCTGGAGTCTGGAGGGCTGTGTTCCCTGGAGTCTGGAGGGCTGTGTTCCCTGGAGTCTGGAGGGCTGTGTTCTCCCTGGAATCTGGAGGGCTGTGTTCTCCCTGGAGTCTGGAGGGCTGTGTTCTCCCTGGAGTTTGGAGGGCTGTGTTCTCCCTGGAGTCTGGAGGGCTGTGTTCCCTGGAGTCTGGAGGGCTGTGTTCCCTGGAGTCTGGAGGGCTGTGTTCTGAGTGCTGCATCCAGGCAGACACAGGAGGGAGACACTCGCACATCAGCTTCAGCAAGTGTGTTACCTGTGTGTGCAGGGGCAGCAATGTGTACAATGTGACAGCACAGCTGTCTCCTAGCTACAGACTGTAGCTAGGAGACAGCACAGAGGACTGTAGCTTGGAAACAGCACAGTTTATTGTAGCTAGGAGACAGCACAGTGTTTGATGTTGACAAGTGCTCTGTGGGCCAAATTCCACAAGTGGAGATTCATCAGAGAACACGTGTCTATAGACAGGTGTGTCTGCTGGACTGTCTGTGTGTGTTCTAGTGTGTGTGTAGAGGTGTTTGTTTTAGCGTGCGTCGACAGGGGTGTAGATGTGTGTGTGTGGACTTGTCTGTTCTAGTGTGTAAATGTGTGTGCTCTTGGGTGTGTGTGCATGTTCTAGAGTAGATGTGTGTGTTCTAGCGTGTGTGTAGATTTGTGTGTGCCCAGCTCCATGTTCCTCGGCCAACACTGCAGCCTCCTGCTCATTCTGATACACAAACACAATCATGGATGCACACACACATGGACACGCACTAATAGATATGCTAGAAGGTTTGGAACCTGGCTGCCTCACTCTGGAAACCCTTTGAAGATGTGAGTTCTAACAAACACGGACACACCAGATTATGTGGTTGTCTCCTTCTCACTACCAGATGAAGAGAATGTGTGTGTGTGTGGGTGGGTGTAAACAGTGTGTGTAGATGTGTATGTATGAATGGTGTGTGTTTGTGGAGGGAAGGCCCAGGTCCTAGACAGAAATGTGTCAGCACCATAGGGAACGTGCATCACCTCACTCCAACCTCAGTGCTAGGCCCCAGGCCTGTCTGAAAGCTGACACATACACACACACACAACTACACACACATCCACGCACATTGTATGCACATCTACACACACACACACACACACACACACACACATGATCACAGTAGATGTGGATGTGGACAGTGTTGTGGATGTTCCTGTGAGATGAGCAGGCTTGTTACTGGGCGTTGTACCCTGCTGCAACAGTTAACTCTTCCAAGTCCCTGTCCTCCGAAGCACACAGCTGTGTTTAGGAGGCATCACTTAACACTGAAACTGGGTGTGTGTGTATTTGTTTGTGTGTATGCGTGCGAATATGTGTGTGCGTGCGTATAAGTGTGCGTGTGTGTCTGTTTATGTGTTTGTGCGTATATGTGTGTGTGTGTGTGTCTGTTTATGTGTTTGTGCGTATATGTGTGTGTGTGTATGTGTGAGTGTACATATACACTGTGTGTGTGTGTGTTCAAAGGTAGATCTGCAGTGCCATCGCTGGGCAGGCAGGGGTGAGGGGTCCCCAGGAGCCTGGTGGTGGCTATGGGAAAGATGAGGGCCTGTGTGTGTGTGTGTGTGTGTGTGTGTGCGTGTGTGTGTGTGTGTGTCTCTGAGGGTTGTTCACTGACTTCTGTTCGCAGAATGACAGCTCAGTGACACATTATTTCATACTGCTCCAGGCAGCCAAGCAACACTGACCTTACAAGCTGCTGCACAGTGCTGTGCTTGTGTGTGTGTGTGTGTGTGTGTGTGTGTGTGTGTGTGAACGCAACCACACCGCAAGTATGCTAACTACACAGTATAGTCAACAGCACACATACAAGTATTGTATGTTCCCCAACACACAGGAGTCCTGCTATGAGAGGGACGATAATTGCAGTTTGAACGGACTACGATGTGATTTGTCGATACTCAACCTTGTGCGTGTCTTTCTTCCGTTGTGTTTGTCTGTGAGTCGGAACAACACTGAGAACAGAAAGTGTTGAGTCAGGGGCGAGGAATGTGCCAGAAGAATCACAACCACAAGACACAAGTAGCCAGATTATACCAGGAAACAGTCACGGATGTGGGGGGTTAGAGAGGGAGGGAGGATGACAGTGGGATGAGGGTGAGGGGGGGGGGGGGAGATAGTGGGGGGGGGGGGGTGGAGGAGGAAGGAAGGAAGACCTGGGGTGAGAGGGAGAAGAGGGTGTGCCACATCCGATGGGATGGAAACTCTGATGAAGTACACGGCATCGCTCTACATTATGCTAATCAGCCTTCTGTTACTGTGTTACTGCACCCTCCGTGAGCACAGGCACGCTCGCACACACTCATACACACTCATACACACTCATACACACGCACACACACACACTCATACACACTCATACACACGCGCACACACACACTCATACACACGCATACACATCACACTCATACACACGCATACACACATGTACGCATGCATACACACATACATAAAAACACCCCCCTCACACACAGGCACACACGTACATACACAATCTGTACACCCCCCACACACACACACACACACACACACACAAAAGAGCACACACAGAGACAGCACTTACACCCCTCCCACACACACACACACACACACACAGACAATTATGTAACCAGACACATGCAGTCGCACACCTTTCACATGATTGCACAGACTCTGTGAAGAGGTGCATCTTCAAGCCTCCATCCTCCTCTGTTCCTGGAGCTCCATGAGGAGGCCGGTGATGTCACTCTGGCTCACGGTTCCACTGAGAACCCTACCAAGAGGTGGGAACAGTTCTACATGGAACTGTTCCACTAATCCTTTGAAAACATGTCTATGCCATGTACTATTCCATTAGTACACATCAGAATTGTTCCAATAATGAACATATAGTACTGTTCCTTTAGTAGACATGTAGAACGGTTCCTCACTCTTGGTAGGGTTCTCAGTGGAACTGCGAGCCAGAGGGACCTCACCGGCCTCCTCTGTCATCCGGGTCCACGCCACCCTCCCGGAGTCACATGACGCTGCATTCCTCGCTGAGTCGCATGGTGAGGTGACGACATGACAGGAGAGTAGGGGAGAGGAGAGGAATGATCGGATGATAGAAAGTTCGAGGGAGGAGAGAGAGAGGAAGAGGATGTGAGCAAGGAGGAGAGAGAGAGGTGAAACCAGGGGGGTGGAGAGCTATAGACCCCACGAGGCCCTGCCAGACTGATACAGCAGAGTGTGAGGTGTGTTAGTGGAGGAGGAGGTGTGGACGTGTGGACAGCTGCCCTCAGGGAAAGGAAACGGGGGGAGGAGGGAGGAGGGGGAGGGAGGGAGGCTGAGAGGGAGGCTGAGAGGGAGGCTGGGAGCGACGGAAAGAGGGAGGAAGGTCACAGGGCGGATCTGCTAGACAGTAACAGGTGACCTGGCAGACAAGAATGAGCCCGAATCCAGGTTTTATTTTGGTCCCTGGTGCCCTTCCAGACTGTCCCCTCCTCTCCTTCTGGGATGGGGGGAGGCTCGTCTGGCTGGCAGAGAGGATCGGCCTCTGACACAGCCTCACACAGTCACACACAGCCTCACACAGCCTCATACAGCCTCACACCTCCACGCACTGCCTCACACAGCCTCGCACAGCCTCACACAGCCACACACAGCCTCACACAGCCACACACAGCCTCACACAGCCTCACACAGCCACACACAGCCACGCACTGCCTCACACAGCCACGCACAGCCACGCACAGCCTCACACAGCCACACACAGCCTCACACAGCCACACACAGCCTCACAGAGCCTCACACAGCCTCACACAGCCACACACAGCCACACACAGCCACGCACAGCCTCACACAGCCTCACACAGCCTCACACAGCCACACACAGCCTCACACAGCATCACATAACCTTTTTTCCTTCCTACCTAACTTCCTTCCTTCCGGTCACCTCTCCCTCCCTCCCTGCCTCCTGTGTGTATGCCAGCACACCTGCGGGGCAGGAACAGGTGTTATTTCCAGACATGCCCTGTCTGGAGTCACACCTGACAGCCCTGACAGGAGGGTGGTGCTGGGAACCAGGTCAGGGACCCAACATGCTGTGGAGCAGGGCTAAAAATACAGACGTCATTGAAGGCAGGAGGAGGAGGAACTGAATGAAAGCGTGATCGCTCGCTAAGGAGGCTGTGAGCAGCCATGGTCGCCTGGAGAGGCAGAGAGAGAGAGAGAGGCAGAGAGAGAGAGAGAGAGAGAGAGAGAGAGAGAGGGGGGGGGGGGAGGGGGAGGGGGAGAGACCGACGGAGACCGAGGGTTAGAATGGAAGTGTGAGAAAGAGTGACAGCAAGGAAGGGGCAGAGGGACAGAGATAGGGGAGAGAGAAGAGAGAGAGATGTGAAGAGGAAAATGAGGCGATGAAGGTGTGAAGAGAGAGAGAGGAGGGGGAGAAAATAAGAGACAGGGACAGAAAAGAGAGAGACAAAGAGAGAGAGAGAGAATAGAAGGAAACAAAGAGAGAAAATAGAGGAAGACAGCGAGAACATGGAGAGATGCTGGCTTTGTGGGTGGCGGGAGAGAGAGGGTGTTGGGGGGGGGGCGCCGATGATTGCCTCTGCCACACCTTGTTAAGACAGGCCAGTCTGCCTCTGGGTGCTGACCCACCCTCTCCTAACACAGTAGGAACAGGGGGAGGAGGGGAGATGCAGGGAGGGCCAAGGGCTGGACGGGAGGAGAGAGGAGAGGAGGAGGTGAACGAAGGAGAGAGGAGGAGAGGGCCATGGTCTGGAGAGGAGAGGAGGGGAGGACGGGAGGAGAGAGGAGAGGAGGAGGTGAACGAAGGAGAGAGGAGGAGAGGGCCCAGGTCTGGAGAGGAGAGGAGGGGAGGACGGGAGGAGAGAGGAGAGGAGGAGGTGAACGAAGGAGAGAGGAGGAGAGGGCCCAGGTCTGGAGAGGAGAGGAGGGGAGGACGGGAGGAGAGAGGAGAGGAGGAGGTGAACGAAGGAGAGAGGAGGAGAGGGCCCAGGTCTGGAGAGGAGCGGGGAAGATGAGAGGAGAGTCTTTTTGTTCCAGCTGGATTACATGGTCACGCTGGGAGGGGGAAGAAGACAGGAAGAGAACAAAACAAATGTGAGGGATGAGCTGAGGCAGAGAGGGAGAAAGAGAGAGAGGTGGGATTGGACAGAGAGAGAGAGACAGAGACAGAGAGAGGTAGAGGGAGAATGAGCGAAAGAGAGAGAGAGGAGGGATTGGACATAGAGAGAGGGGGAGAGACAGAGAGAGAGAGGGAGAGAGGGAGAGAGAGAAAGAGGAGGGATTGGACAGAGAGAGAGGGGGAGAGACCGAGAGAGAGGGAGAGAAAGGGAGGGAGAGAAAGGAAGGGAGAGAAAGGAAGGGAGAGAGAAGGAGAGGGAGAGGGAGTGAAAGAGAGAAAGAGGAGGGATTGGACAGAGAGAGAGGGAGGGAGAGAGAGGACAAGTGAAAGAGAGGGAGAGGGGGCGTGAGAAGGGTACAGAAAGGGGGAAGGGATAGGAGGGAGGGAGGGGGGGGAGTCCAGATGGAGTAATAACTGGGGAGGGAGGGGGGGGAGACAGATCCAGAAGACATCTTAATGGAACAGGCATGTATGTCTGCAGCCCAGGTCCTCCCGGGGCTCTCTGCTAATGTCATGATGAATGAGGAGAGAGATGCAGGACAGCATCGATCTCTTGTCCCCTCCTCTCCGCCTGTCTTATCCCCCTCCTCTCCCCTTCTCATCACCTGTCCTCTCCTCCCCCTCCTCTCCTCCCGCTCCTCTCCTCTCCTCCCCCTCCTCTCCTCTCCTCCCCCTCCTCTCCTCTCCTCCTCCTCCTCTCCTCCCCCTCCTCTCCTCCCCTCCCCTCTCCTCCCCCTCCTCTCCTCTCCTCTCCTCCCCCTCCTCTCCTCTCCTCCCCCTCCTCTCCTACCCTCCCCTCTTCTCCCCTCCCCTCCCCTCTTCTCCCCTCCCCTCTCCTTCCCAGATAACTACTGTACTGTACAGCTAGATATATGACCACTGTATTGACTGTGGCCTACTATACAGATAACTACTGTACTTTACTGTACAGTTACATAACTCTGCTGTACTTTACTGTACTCTGCTATGCAGCAGGAGAGATAAGTACGGATCTCTACTGTACTATACTCTAGGGCAGGATATGTAACTCTGTAGAACAGGATGTGTAACTGGTGTTGGAAATGTGCTGGGAGATGTGGAGAGGGATTGTGGAGTTTTTCCTTGTCTTCCTTGAGGGTTTAGGTTGGTTGAGGGGCAGTTCTATGGGCGTATGTGAAGCCCTCTGTGACATGCTTGCGTGTAAAAAGGGCTATACAAATACATTTGATTTGATTTGATTGTGACAGAGAGCAATAAGCCTGTTTGGGGGTCGGCTGTTGGGGTGGGCGGGGTTAGATTACCCCTTCTCTGTGAAAGGAACAGAGTGTGCTCAGTCCCACAGGTGGAGTGGTAATCTGGCTGAGATTACACCACAGGGTTAGGGTGGGCACCTGCTCTAATCTGATCTGACCTGGAGAGGGGGGAGGAGGAGAGAGGGAGGAGGGAGGGTAGTGTAGACAGAGGAGGGGGGGGGGGGAGGAGGAGAGAGGGAGGAGGGAGGGTAGTGTAGACAGAGGAGGGGGGGGGGATGGGGAGGAGAGAGGGAGGAGGGAGGATGGTAAGGCAGGAGGGAGGGAAGTGTGTGGGGGAGGAAGGAGGGAGGGTCTGTATCTACAGGGAGTGCTTGGCTGTCACAGAATAATATCTCATATCCATAATTACGTTATAATGTAAGAGCTGGGATGTGCATCCGAGGATGGGTGCATTTTGGAAGTTCTGTGTGTTTGTGTGTGTCTCTGTGTGTGCGTGTGTTTGCGTGCGTGTGTGTGTGTGTGTTTGTGTAATTAGTGGGGTGATCCAAGGTTTGCATGTGGTGTTAGAGGATCAATGCTGGGTCCATTTACTGTACACATACACACTCTCACACACACACACACACACACACACACCATGACACTCATACACCCACACAGCCGCACACACACACAGTCTCACACACACACTCACACCGCCTCACACACACATACCCTGACACACGCACACACACACAGCCTCTGTCAGAGTGTGTAGAGGCTGCATGTTCCCTCCCCCCTGCCAAAGAAAATTCATGTCCCCTATTTATAGATGTGGGCGTGTTCTATATGGCACTCCTTAGTCAGGGATCCCTCTGAGGCTCTGCAGCAAACAGCCTCCCCCCTCCCTCTTACCCTGCCACCCACCCTCCACCCCCCTCACCCTTCACCTCCCCAACCGTCCACTGTTCACCCCCCATCAGCCCTCCACCCTCACCTTCCCTTCACCCCAGCTCCACCCTTTACCCACCCATTCCTCCACTGTTCAACCCACCCTTCACCTTTCCTCCACCCTTCACCCTGCGCCCTGTTACCCCACCCCCACCCCCCATACTGTACTCCCAATATTACAGCACACAGACACACTTTGGAACAGTCTAGAACATTTGCCCCATGCTCATATATACACAGTCTCATAAATGTGCTTTCTATTGGTTGATTAGAGACTCACTGAGGCATGAGGTTGTTCTCTCTCTCCAGCCTATTCCTCTTCTTTTTCTCCGGGTCTCTCTCTTTCGGAAATAACGAAAGAGTGTTGCTCGGTCTCACCACAGGGCAGGGGAGGAGAGGAGAAGAGGACAGGACAAGAGAGGGTAAGAGGAGAGGAGAGGGAAGAGAAGGGAAGGTTATGGGAGTGGATGGAGAGAGAAGAGGAGGAGAGCAGAACGGAGAGTGAGAGGAGTGTGTACAGGTGCCAGTTGGCTGAATGAGGGCAGCTCAGGCTTGAAGGGCAGACAGTCAGTTAAACAGAAAGACTAACTGACTGTTAGTCTGTCAGTTAGTCCCCCCATCTGTCCTCACCACACCTCCCCTCCACCCCAACCCCGCCGTCCTGTTTTTAGGGTCTGTGCTTCCTGTGTTTGCTCCACCTCTCTCTGTCTCCTCATGTTGCTCGCGTCGTCTTCTCGGTTTGGTCGCGTCGAGGGCCTGTGGCTCAGGACCTCTGGCCTGGGGCCACACCCCCAGAACCGTCCTCCCCTTCTCTCTGCGTCTGTCGTCGGGAAAATATGGACTGAGCATTTTTTTTTTTTTTTCGATATCCTCTCGGCTCCCGCCATCCCTCACCTCGGCCACAACCCTCCCCCCTCCTACCCCTCCCCCCGACACCTCTGCACGTTGTCTGTGTGTGTGTGTATGTTTGTGTATGTGAATGCATGTGCGTGGTGTGTCTGTGTGTGTATGTTTGTGTATGTGAATGCATGTGCGTGGTGTGTCTGTGTGTGTATGTTTGTTGGTGTGTCTGTGTGTGTATGTTTGTTGGTGTGTCTGTGTGTGTATGTTTGTTGGTGTGACTGGGTGTATGCGTGTGTGGTGTATGTACAGTATCAGTCAAGACACATTTTCTCATTCAAATGTGTCCAAACTTTTGACTGGTACTGTATGTGGTTTTAAGTGAGCCTGTATGCATAGTATATATACCGTAAGTCTGTGTGTGTGCGTGTGTGTATGGATGAGTTTGTTTGTGTGTCTGTGTGTGTGTATACTGTATACGTGTGCCTGTGTGTGTGTATACTGTATACGTGTGCCTGTGTGTGTGTATACTGTATACGTGTGCCTGTGTGTGTGTATACTGTATACGTGTGTCTGTGAATCTCTAAGGCGACTGGGTAGATGAAGTCATTGGTTTTATGTCAGTAACAGGAGGTTGGCATGTTAGATGTGTTTTCTGTTCAGGGGACAGCTCCTCTGCCCGGTGTAGCTGCTGGGGGCGGGGGGAGGGGAGGCGGCCGTTGGCAGATCCAAGGGGGGGGCCACCCCAGTAAAAAACGTCAATCTCCCCATCATGGGCGGAGAGGGGGGGGGCTTATGGGGCCTGAGACTAGAATGTTTTCTCAAAAGACTCAGCTTTGGGTTGACATTTTCAGAGCAATCTGAAAATGCAATCTGCAATCGCTGTCACTGTAATCTTAGTATAATTCGCAACGTCGCAAAATGTTTCCCGTTCCCAACATGCAAAACAGAGCGGGGCTATCTGTTGCGAAAGTCGGTCTGGTCGACAGCTGCATCAAAATCAGCAAGCTATCCTCAAAAACCAATCAACAACCTGGATTCTTTTCTCCTGCTCTCACCTCAAATCACGGAAAAAATGGGCTTGTGCACTGCTGCTCGTTTGCATCAACTATTGCCTCCCTTGCCACCTTTTAACTACCTCCTGCCACCCTGGGTGAACACACATAGATCCGCCCCTGCTGGGTGGAAGTTTGGGGCCCTTCTGAGATGTGTCTGTACCGGCGTGCGCTATGTGCAGCCTTCAGAGAGGATCAGGGCGGAGGGGGATTTGTATCCATGACAACAGGTTTCGAGCGAGAGCAGCAAATGGGAGCTGTTTGGGAACGTTGGATACGTAAGCAGCAGAGCTGGGTGGGTAGCGGAGAGGGGTTGGGCGGAGGGGGCTCAGAGAGCTATCATTTACAAACGGAACATTCCTTAATGTTCTTTAAGTGACTCCTTAAACCTAAGCGGGCCCCTGGACGAGGCCATGTGGGGCCATGTGGAATTCTGGGTAGAGGTCTTACAAGCGGTGTTTACTGTTATAGCTGACGGAGTGGTGTGTGTGGGTGCAAATGAGCATGTGGCAGGGTGTGTTTCTGCGTGCGTGTGTGTCTGAATGTGTGTGTCAGCATTTGTGTGTGTGTGTGTATGGCATGATCCTCTTTACAGTCCTCCCTTGGAATCTACAGAACCTGACTCCTTGTCAGACTTCTATACCCCCGCCCCCCCACTACCCCAAATTCCTCACAGAGGTGGTTTGGTATAAATAAGCTCCCTGCTGTGATCTTGGTAGTTCTGACGGTGTGTTCCCCTGTTCTCTTGGTTTGTCTGTGTACTTACAGCACTGTTAGCCTCTATGAACAAGCTCTCTGTCTCTGTCTACACACACACGCACGCACACACTGTGTGTGTGTAATTGTCCTGTAGTTTAAGTGTGTACGTATATGTGTGCTTGTGTGTGAGTGTATGTAGGGGTGTTTGTGTGTGTGTGTGTGTGTGAGAGAGGATATGTGTGTATTTGTTTGTGTGTATTTATGTGTGTGAGGGTTTGTGTGTCTGCAGGGGTGTGTGTGTGTTTGTAAGGGTATGTGTGTGTGCGTGTACGTGTGTGTATGGGGTGTAATTAGTGTCACAGAGTGCGTTCACTGCTTACCTGATAGGGGTGAATTACGCGTGGGCTACTCTGACGAGTTGTGGAAAGCGCAGAATGAATACTACACCGTACAGTTTGATAGAAGCTTTGATGTGCGTATAAACAGGCATAATTTGTGGATATTACATTTGATAAGGAGTGCGTACAGGCACGTGACATGTGTGATTTGCATACTTTGTTCAGAGATGAACATCCTCATCACTAGAAGCGCAGAGCCATTTTTCCCGACTCATTGTCCGAAAATTAAGTTGCCTTGGGTCAATAGCCTATGTCATTCATGTTCGAAAACATTAAAAACATTCATTTTGAAACAGCGGTCTAAGCCATGCCTTAATAGCTCACGCATCTAGGCGGGCAGGTGTTTGCAGGTTTCTGTGCTGCGCAATAGTGTCAGTATGCGCAGCACCTGCCTGTGCGCACGCCTTGATATCTATCAAACAGTTAGGCGTAGTGTTCACGTAGGGGTAGGCCTCGCATATTTGAGGCCTACCCCTCAGGTATAGTGGACACGTCACGTACACGTTGTTCACACGTCAATAAGATACGTGTGCACGACGCCAGCGTGACGCCTACATGACGTGTGTGAACGCCCGTGTCCATTGTAAGATGTAGGAGTTCTCACGTGCATTCAGAGGTTTGACATCATCGCGCAGGCGTGTGCAGGCGGTGCTGTGCGCTTTGCATACGAACCGCTGACACCCCGTACACGTGTGTATTTACATGAGTGTAAGTGTGTTTGTGTGTGTTTGTAAGAGTTGGCAGCGGGCCAACGCAGTCAACGATGACGCGCTCGAACGGTTCTCCCATCACCGGGATAGGGCAGAGCGGAGCGGGAGGAACAAGCTGATTTGGTTTTCTGGTTACTTGGCAGGTACGGCATGTTTGGCAGTGCCCTGCCACCTCTTTCTTCAAACCCGGCCAAAAGAAATGCTGTAGAACCCGAAGGTACGTTTTTGTAACACCCAAATACCATCAGGTTATGAGCAAGGGTCAACACATCTGATCGGAAAGTGAGAGGCACTACTATCTGGAACACCAAGCTCAAACTTTCGTCCAACCCTCTATGGAAGCTCCACTTGCGCAACAAGATCCCATCCTCCAAGAAATAAGCCGTAACTAGCCCACTGGCTTCTACCCGGTCTACCGCTGAAGAGAAACAGTTAGTCAAAGTTAGTCTTCGTGTTGCGCACGCACAAAGTTCTCCCTGGACACAGGAAACACATCACTCGTTGGTTCAGGTGGTCCGTGTACTGCTGTTCAGTACCACAGTGGGACAAACTAGCTAAACTATCGTCACGGAACACGGGGCCCAACACCGTGTCGTCCAAACCAACCATGTCACAACCCAGCCTGCGGGACTGTGAACGCATAACCACGCAGGCCGGAAACACAGAGCAGATTGAGCTCCCCTCGGGTACTTGTGGTACATCAAACACTTCTAGCACTGGCAGCACTCGACCCCCTGCAATGTCGACCCCCTGCAATGTCGACCCCCTGCAATGTCGACCCCCTGCAATGTCGACCCCCTGCAATGTCGACTCCCTGCAATGTCGACTCCCTGCAATGTCGACTCCCTGCAATGTCGACCTCCTGCAATGTCGACCCCCTGCAATGTCGACTCCCTGCAATGTCGACCCCCTGCAATGTCGACTCCCTGCAATGTCGACTCCCTGCAATGTCGACCCCCTGCAATGTCGACCTCCTGCAATGTCGACCCCCTGCAATGTCGACTCCCTGCAATGTCGACCCCCTGCAATGTCGACCCCCTGCAATGTCGACTCCCTGCAATGTCGACCCCCTGCAATGTCGACCCCCTGCAATGTCGACTCCCTGCAATGTCGACCCCCTGCAATGTCGACCCCCTGCAATGTCGACCCCCTGCAATGTCGACTCCCTGCAATGTCGACCCCCTGCAATGTCGACTCCCTGCAATGTCGACTCCCTGCAATGTCGACCCCCTGCAATGTCGACCCCCTGCAATGTCGACTCCCTGCAATGTCGACTCCCTGCAATGTCGACCCCCCTGCAATGTCGACTCCCTGCAATGTCGACTCCCCGCCCCCATGTTCAGTGAAATCCCGGTTACAGGGAGAGATGGTTGAACCGCAACCCTGAACCGTTCACTAACCAGTTTGGTCTTCAAGTGCACGTCGTAGTGTAAAGGTACCAGCAAGTAACCCATCTCAATACCCTGAAGCAGGACGTTGTAGTGACATGAGGACTCAACAGACCAGGGCAACACACCAGAAAGGATAATAGACTGCGCTGCTCCCGTGTCTGTCAGAATCCGAACGGGAACACGCTGCTCGTCATCATCGGACAGAGAGACAGAGCCAGTAAAAATGAAGGGGTTCGAAAGCACTCGTAGGGGACAGGGAAGAGACCGGAAACAGAGGCTTAAGCAAGCCCACAGGCTTAGGGAGCTGGCCGGGACGAGGGGCGACTGGTCTCTGCTGTGGCTTCATACAGTCGGCTATAACATGTCCCGTTCGATGGCAATAATAGCACTCCCGCTCTTCGCCTATGCGAGGTGGGAGGGTTGGGAAACCACGCTTAAACTGGGGGCTACGCGAGGGCGCTGCGCCCCGGGTGTCCGACTCTGTAGGGGGAGGGGTAAACACGGTCTTGTGGGTCAGAATGAACTCATCAGCCAAAACTGCAGCCTGAGACAAGGACGCAACCTTTTACTCCGTTATATAGACCACTAACCGGTCAGGCAGGCTGTTCTGAAACTCTTAGATTAAAACTAAGCCACGGACAGAAGCAAAAGAACCACAACCAGTGGCCAGACACCATCTGTCAAATAAGGTTTCCTTCTCTCGTGCAAATTCCACAAACGTCTTTTCTTGTGGTGTCAAAATTTCTGTCGATAGGCCTCGGGCACCAACTCATACGCCTGCTGAATGGCAGCCTTTACACAGTCATATTTCACGCTTTCCTTGAGAGGCAAAGCCCAAACCATCTCCTGAGCTTTACCTGTCAGCCTGCACTGCAGCAACAGGGGTCACATATCTCTGGGCCAATTCAGTGAGGCTGCAATGCGCTCAAACAAACTATGGTATGAGTCAACCTCCGACTCTCGAAACGGCGGCACTAGGGCAATGTTCCTGGTAATGTCAAACTGGGCAGGCGGAGCAGGAGGCTGCCCAGGATCAGACATGGGCAATAGAGGCGACCGCACCTGAGCCAAAGCTATCTTCTCCTCTGACTCCAGTTGCCGCAGTCTGAACTCACCCTCAAGCTCAAGCTTCTTCACCTCCAACTTGTACTTGTATTCTGCCTTCCTAGCGTGCTCTTTGTCGAGCTTCTCCATCTGGAGACGGGCCATGCCCACTTTAACACGGGAGCCCTCTCCTGAGCCCGCCGTCGACAGGGACCGGGGGTCGTTTCAGGGGAAGGCAGCACCTTCCTTTCTGCAAGTGCAACACAAACACCCTGCTTGAGCACAGCCTTGACTTGGATCTTGGCTATGGGCAGACCATAATGGTCAATCAATGCACACAGGTCAGCCTTGCGGCATTGTTCCAGCAGTTCGCTGGACGGTGCGTCCAAAAACTGTTGTACGATTGTTGGAGCCATGACCCAAACACAAAACACAAAGACACACAACCCTGTTGCTGTCGACACTGAAGCAACTGGCTAACTACCATACAGGTACTACGGTGGGGAAAACGGGTAGTCCAATGGATCCCGGACGAGCCCCCAATGTGTTACGACCCTCCCTGAACTATTACGACTGAATGGCTGGAGAACCGAGGACAGTTCCGGATTTTTTAAAAGGCAGCGGGGCAGATGGACGGGAAAATGTTTGGGCGGAACCTGGATCGAGCACGACGATCCCGGCCAATCGCGGACAAAGACACCTGCGGAGAACGACAAACACAACAGGGAAGACAACACTAACTGCCCCTACAGGGCGTAACAGTGTGTAGGAGTGTGGAAGGGTGTGTTTATTTGCATGTGTGTGTACGCAGGCCCAGGTTGGTGTTGCTGCAGCATCTCCAGAGTCTCTATCTGATTAGAGAGTTCTTGGCTAAACTGGGGCTCCTGTACCCATGTATTATTCAGGTGGCATCTGGCCCAGCTGTGCCAGCCGTCTCTCTCCCCTCCTCCTGGCCGGGCCCTGAGACTGTCTCGCCCACAGAGACGGCAGCTGGCAGGGCCTTCTCACAGTGTTGCCACTCCATTAATCTATAGTGGATTTTATTTATTTATTTAAAAAAATATTCGGCCAAATGTAGCAAACAAATGTCATATTAGGCATTCAATTCCAAAACCAGATATAAAGTCTGTGTTGAACCAAGTTGGTGTATAGTTACTGTCACGCCTACGTACTTGGAGTAACCTGCAAGGAGGCTGCGCTCTGCTTCCCCTGAGTTCTGAGTTAATTGATTTCACCTGTTGCTTGTTTGACCCCTTTTAGTTTGCGATTTTAAACCACAGAGTTTCCTAGTTTCTTTGCGAAGTCTTACTCTTTTCTTAAAAAGTCTGTCTGAACCTTGTTCTATTTAGTTTTGTCAGTTTCAGTGACTCGACCATTTGCCTGTCTTCCGACCACATTTTTGGATGACCTCTGTTGCCCTGTCTGGCTGTGTATCAACCTCTGCCTGTTCCTGGACTACCCTTTTCCTTAAAAAAAACTTTCTGCACTTGGATCCTGAGTCTGGTCTGGTTACAGTTACTACAACACACACATACACACATGTAAATCCACACATACACCCTTACAAACACACACCTGCAAACACACACACCCTTACACACACAAGCACACACACAAATACACACATGTACTCTCACACACACACCCCTACATATACTCACACACAAGCACACGTATACCTGCCCGGGGTTCCCATGTTCTCTGTGGAGGGATCTCTGTAGTAACCTGGTCTGTGTGTGACCTGCCCAGGGCTCCCATGTTCTCTGTGGAGGGATCTCTGTTCTGTTCTGTTCAAAACTGATCTGTTTACCATGCACATTGGTTTGTTTAATGTGCATTCATTTGCTTGCATGACTGGAGAGAGAAACAGGGATAGAGAGAGAGAGAGAAAAGGGGTAGGAGTGAGACAGAAAGAAAGAACAAGAGAAAACGATGAGTAGATGGAAACATTGGGAATACAGAGAAGGGGGGAGGAGTGGGCGAGAAGGAAAGGGAGAGAGGGAAGAAAAGAGAAAATACTGACACGGAGAAACAGACAGAGTGAGGACGAGTGCGGGGTGAGTAGTAAAAAATGTGATGTAGGCTTGTCATCAGATTGGCAGGAAATCATTGACAAATGTGTTTACTGGCTGCTTCTGTGATTGGTGAGGAAAAGCAATAATCAGGGCGGTAATGAGAGCGCCCTGTAATCCCGCGCCTGGCGACAGCCACCAGGCCTGCTTAATTAAGACGCTGATTTCCCATGAGGCTTTGGGGTTGTTTTTTTCTTAGTTTTTTTTGTTTGACTTGGATTGTTGGACGGAGGTATCGCCATGGAGATGGGACCAGGCAGATATGGTCCAACATGGAGAGGGGGATAGAAAGAGAGAGAAAGAAAGAAAGACAGAGAGATAGGTAGGACTAGTCTCTCTGATAGATATCCAGCAGACATACCGCTGTAGCCACATTACTGACATAATTTCCTGTCTCCGCCATGTTGGGTTCCAAGGCCTGTAGCCACATCACTTTGACATCACTTCCTGTTTCCTCAAGTTGAAGTGCAAAGCCTGTAGCCACATCACTTTGACGCCACTTCCTGTTTCCTCATGTTGGAGTTCCAGGCCTGGTGGAGTGTTTGTGGGCAGAGAAGGTCCAGAGCACCCCTGAGGAGCACAGCTGCTCCACCTCCAGCAGGGCGTACTGGAGTTGAAGAGCCCAAGAGCTCCTTCACATCCTCTGCCGTCCTCGCTCTCCTCCCTCCCAGCAACAGGGTTTAAATGTAGCCCGCTGTGAAGGAGCACTTGACAAGCCTGTGAGGAGGGTGAGGGGGGGTGGGGGGGGTGAGGGGGGGGGGGGGGTGGAGGGTGGAGGGAGGGGTGGAGGGAGGAACTCAGGCAGGAAGCAGTTAGAGGTGGAGGTAAGACTTTTTTCAGAGGTGCAATGAAATCCTCGATCAGATTATGGCCGCAGAAGGTAAAGTGGCCATGTGGTCAAATCCAAGCGTGAACATTTTATATATAAAGTAATGTACAGACCATCCTCTAACTTTGACAAATGTGTTTGTGATTCCACATTTTCTGCTGTACTTTCTATATGCTCTGTTTTTATGTCACTCAAAAGTCTGCTTTAAAGATGGACAGGGATGGGAAAGCTCATTCAGCTACAGTCAGTGTAGTTCTTGGCTGGAGAATAGAGATAAAATATGGGATGAAAGAATGAGGAGGAGAGAGAGACAGAGAGAGAGAGAAGGAGCTATAGTAACAGACCTGTAGTAACAGAGTTACAGACCTATAGTAGCAGACCTGTAGTAACAGAGTAACAGACCTATAGGAGCAGACCTGTAGTAACAGACCTGCAATAACAGAATAGCTGACCTATAGTAGCAGACCTATAGTAACAGAGTAACAGACCTATAGTAGAAGACTTGTAGTAACATACCTGCAGTAACAGAGTAAGAGACCTATGGTAGCAGACCTGTAGTAACAGACCTGTAGTAACAGACCTGTAGTAACAGACCTGTAGTAACAGAGATGTACAGTGAAGATGTGAACTCAAATGATCCCTCCTTATCTTCTGGCACCTCACAAACAATAATACTGTGGATTCCAGCCTCACTGCCAACAGCCATCTGTTCCAGCCCTCATCCACACACACACACACACACACACACACACACTCCACCTGAACTGGTGTTCGGTAGCTTCTTCCTTGTCCTGGTGCTGAGGCTGGGGTTAAGTTTCTGTCCTGCTGTTATGACTGGTGATCAGTAGCTTCAGAGTGAGGTCTGGCAGGCGGTAAATAGCTCTATGAATTATTGATTGTTCTCATCTTTGAATGCAGATTCTGCTTAATGTTTATTCTCAAGGTTGTAGAACACATATACACACACAAATCCAAGGAGAGAGGGAGAGAGGAGAAGGGGGTGGAAGGAGGAGGGATAGAGAGAGAGAGCAAGGAAAGGAGGGAGGAGAAAGGAGGGAGGGAGGGGTAGCGGTAGGGAGGGAGAGAACAAGAGGGAGAGAGAAAGAGAGAGATCTATTGTTCTGCTGTGTGTTGTGGGCTAACAGGATTTAGGCTATAGAGACTCTCCCCATGGCCAGCAGGGCAGGACACAGACAGACCCGAAAGGGATTTACTGGAGCATTACACTGAAATAGGGATCCATTTTTAATACCTCCAGAGATGTTAGGATTAATGTTTGCGTGTGTGCGTATGCTCCTGCGCTTGGCCTGACATGAGACTCACGCCACCTGCACCATACGGCTACCCAACCCTACCTCGCCCCCACCTCCCCCACACCTCACACCCACACCCACCTCACACCCCCACCCCATGCCACCCCACACCACCCCCTCCATACTGGAGTCTTCCTCCAAATAAGAGGCATCACATGTTCACTGTGGTGAGAGTCCGGCTTCTGCTGCTGAGTGAAACAGATTCCAAAGAGCTGCATGCTTCCAGGTCTCTCACTGGGTCCCCAGAATCTGCATTCAAAGATGAGAACAATCAATAATTCATAGAGCTATTTACCGCCTGCCAGACCTCACTCTGAAGCTACTGAGCACCAGTCACAACAGCAGGACAGAAACAGACAAGGAAGAAGCTACGGAACACCAGTTCAGGTGGAGTATGTGCGTGTGTGTGTGTGTGTGTGTGTGTGTGTGGATGAGGGCTGGAACAAATGGCTGTTGGCAGTGAGGCTGGAATCCACAGTATTATTGTTTGGGAGGTGCCAGAAGATAAGGAGGGATCATTTGAGTTCAGATCTTCACTGTACATCTCTGTTACTACAGGTCTGTTACTACAGGTCTGTTACTACAGGTCTGCTACCATAGATCTGTTACTCTTTTACTATAGGTCTGCTACTATAGGTCAGTTATTCTGTTACATTTACATTTAGTCATTTAGCAAACGCTCTTATCCAGAGCGACTTACAGTAAGTACAGGGACATTCCCCGAGGCAAGTAGGGTGAAGTGCCTTGCCCAAGGACACAACGTCAGTTGGCATGACCGGGAATCGAACTGGCAACCTTCGGATTACTAGCCCGATTCCCTCACCGCTCAGCCACCTGACTCTATTCTGTTACTGTAGGTCTGTTACTGTAGGTCTGTTACTACAAGTCTGCTACTATAGGTCTGTTACTCTGTTACTGCAGGTCTGTTAATACAGGTCTGCTACTATAGGTCTGTTACTCTGTTACTGCAGGTCTGTTACTACAAGTCTGCTACTATAGGTCAGTTACTCTGTTACTATAGGTCTGCTACTATAGGTCTGTTACTCTGTTACTACAGGTCTGCTACTATAGGTCTCTTACTCTGTTACTGCAGGTATGTTACTACAAGTCTTCTACTATAGGTCTGTTACCCTGTAACTGCAGGTGTGTTACTACAGGTCTGCTACTATAGGTCTGTTACTCTGTTACTACAGGTCTGTTACTACAAGTTTTCTAATATAGGTCTGTTACTCTGTTACTGTAGGTCTGTTACTGTAGGTCTGTTACTACAAGTCTGCTACTACAAGTCTGCTACTATAGGTCTGTTACTCTGTTATTGCAGGTCTGTTACTATAGGTCTGCTACTATAGGTCTGTTACTCTGTTACTACAGGTCTGCTACTATAGCTCCCTCTCTCTCTGTCTCTTTCCTCCTCATTCTCTCCCCTATCTCCTCTATCCCATATTTTATCTCTATTCTCCAGCCAAGAACTACACTGACTGTAGCTGAATGAGATTTGCCATCCCCGTCCATCTTTAAAGCAGACCCCCCATATCTAAAGCAGACTTTTGAGTGACATAAAAACAGAGCATATAGAAAATATGGCAGAAAATCTGGAGTGTCTCTCACTGTGGGGGGAGGGGGGGGTCAGAGGGGGGTCAGAGGGGGGTCATGGCAGGTGTTAATCCCGACACCCGTGGTTGACGCCCCCCTGGGGAGACGCAGGTTCAGAGGACTTTGTTGACTGCTTAACAGTCCGTTCTGGTCAATACCTCTTTAAAAACATCAATCACTGCCTTCAGCAAGCGGAGGGAGGTTTTGAGCTGGTCGTGTGTGATGATGTCACAGAGAGGACTTTATGATGTCAAAGAGGGGTTTTTATGATGTCACAAAGAGGGCTTTATGATGTCACAGAGAGCCTATGGACAGCCCTCGTCCACCAGAGAGATAAACCAAGAAGAGAGCAGCTTCCTTCTTCCCTGCTTCGTCATGTCTCGTCTGAAGGCAGGCCGGCCACATGCAGGAAAACACCAATCTCTCTCTCTGTAACCCCCCTGTCTTTGAGAAAGGGACCCTCCTGACTCCTCGCATGCTCAACAGTGTACAGTCAGGTGGCTTCTCCTCTGTCCTCTGTCGCCGGGGCGGGTTGCCAGGAGGACCGTTATTTCCCTTCACACCAGCAGTGTCAAGTGAGGGATACGGTTGTCATGACAACAGCGATGCCAGCGAGTTAGCTCGTCTGAGCGGGATTCGGGGAGCCAGTGGGGGAGCTGTCCTTGAGATGTGCGAGATGACCTCTGTCAGAATGTTTCTGACCTTTAACCCGCTCACCTTTCCTCCACGCTGGGTATTAATCCTTTTAAGCGCTGCCTGCCTTCCCCCGTCTCTAATTAACCTTCTCTTCTTCTCCTTCCCCTCTCTGTCCTCCTCTGTCTCCTTCCTTCCTCTCCCCCTCTGCTTCCTGTTTCCTCTCACAGCAAAGTGGTTCACGTGAAGATCATAGACGACGAGGAGTACGAGAAAAACAAGAACTTCTTTCTGGAGCTGGCCGAGCCACGCATGGTAGACATGAGCCTGCAGAAAGGTGCCGTGCTGAACACACACACACTCTCTTTCACACACACGCTCCTATCACACACACGGTCTATCTCTCTCCCTCTCACACACACACAATCTTTCACACACATACACTCTCACACACTCACCCACACACTCATGTACACTCACACACTTGTACACACACAAGCACGCTTACATGTTTGCACGACTGCATACAGACATGCTTGCACAAGTGCACATACACACACACACCCCTCCTACTCCCTGGTACCCTCCCTCGCTCCCTTTTCCCTTGGTGTTGTTAGTGACATCAGTTCCCCTCTCCTCCTCTCTGGAATGCTGCTGTCACTGCATGGTGCACATCAATATACACACACATCCACACACATATCTACTTACACACACACTAACATCCACAGACACTGATATACATATAAACACACGTCTGTACACATACACTCATTATACAAACACACACACACAAGTACTGACATGCATACATACACACAGATATGCATCCCCCACACGCACACATACACATTGATGGTTGCATGACAGCACCCAAAAGGCAATCTTACATGTTGTCATGCAAACATGCTTTATTCTCTGCTGGTATTAAGGCTTAGTGAGTAGGTATGCTTTATTACATTCAGTATGTGTGAGTGCGTGTTTGTGTGTGTGTGTGTGTGTGTGTGTGTGTGTGTGTAAATAGTTGCGTCTATGAATTTTCTCTGGCAGAAGGCAGGAGCAGGCGGCCTCTACTGCACACTGAGAGCTGTGTGTGTGTGTTTCCGTGTGTGTGTGTGTGTTTCCGTGTGTGTGTTATGGAGTGAGTTCAGTGTTTGTTTCTCTGACTAAGTCAAATGAAAGCAAAACGCTGTAGGGGAAATTATCTTATTGACTTAGTTTGTCTTCTAAAAACTCCTGAATCCCGGGGAGACAAAAAGAGGCAAACAAACCAACACAGATAGAGTCCAGCTGTTTAATATCAGTGTGTTTTACAGGAAGTCTCTGGGCCAGGGCTGATGTGGTGCTGTTAGTATCCACAACAGGAAGACAGAGAGAGAAAGAAATCCAATATGAGTTCTCGTGAAAAGTCCTAGTGTAGTTTTATGTTTGTGTTGTCGTGTGTTTGTTGCTAATGTGTGGTGAAGTGAGCCGTGAGGCGTTCTCTTCTTCTCTGCTCCTTCTCTTCTTCTTGTCTTCTTCTTGTCTTCTTCTTGTCTTCTTCTTATTGTCTTTCCCACCACTGTGTTATCTAACTCTCCTTTATCTAACCCAGCTGAAGGCCAGGCGCTGGGAGGTGCTCACAGGCTGTTATGTGTGTGTGAGAGTGTTTGTGTGCAAGAGAATGTGTGTGTATTGTGTTAGAGTGTGTGTGTTTGTGAGAGTGTGCATGTTTGTGTGTGTGATGTGCCGACTCACTTCTCTGCTGTCTCCAAAGGCCACAGCTCATTACATGTTTCTTAGTTGAGCTGGCAGTTCTATCTGAGCAGCACGCTAAGCTACACTACCTGGTGTGAATTGTGTGTTAAGTACGCAAGCTAACAGTAGCTAGCTACAGAATAGTACTACCTGGTGTGAGTAAACTAACCTTATACTTTAAACAGTTGTTGCCATTTTGCCACAAATTCTCTCTCACACACACACAAAGACATACACGCACACTCTCTCCTACACACAAACACACACACTCTCACACACGCAGAAAGACACGCACTCCCTCACACACACACAAACACACGTACAGTACACGCTCACAAACACACAAATAATTTCTCAGAAGTGGCAGGTCAGTGCCCTTGCCACTCCACAGCCCATCAGGGGGCAAGGTGAGGTGGATTTCAGAGCAGCACTCTGAATACACAGAGAATGATAGAGAGAGAGGGATGGAGTTTGGAGGGGGGTTGGGGGAGAGAAATAGATGTGTGGAAGGTACAGTAGAGATAGATAGATGGGGAGGCCGAGGTAGAGAGAGGGGGGATGTAGAGCCAGAGAGTCAGACTGTGAGAGAGAGGGACAGGTAGAAAAACAGAACATACTGTGTAGAGAGATGGCGCCCGCTAAGACTTCCAGCCGCTGTGGGGCTCCTGTCACAGCAGAGAGATGTCCTGCAGCGGTGTGAACCCCCACCATGACCTCACTGCTCATCCAGAAAGCTTCACTCATAAAGTTGTTGGACCTCAGCCAGGTAGGGGCTTCTATTCCTAGTTATGTGATGTCGCACTGTAACAAAGGCTGAGAGGAGTGATTGGCCAGGCTGTTAATAAAATGCATGTATTTAGCAGACCCGTTAAGCGACGTACAGAGCAGGATTTGAACCTAAAGTTCTTTGATCAGAAGTCAAACACTCTAACCACTGAGCTCGACCCATTCCCTGGTTGTTCGTAGCACGTTTGTGTTTGGATGCGGGGCTTTGCTTCTGAAGATCTTCCTCCAGTAGAGTTGGACTCGGATAACATCAGTGTGCTGCTGGTAGAGATAACCTCAGCGTGCTGCTGGTGGAGATAACCTCAGCGTGCTGCTGGTGGCAATAACCTCAGCGTGCTGCTGGTGGAGATAACCTCAGCGTGCTGCTGGTGGAGATAACCTCAGCGTACTGCTGGTGGAGATAACCTCAGCGTGCTGCTGGTGGAGATAACCTCAGCGTGCTGCTGGTGGAGATAACCTCAGCATGCTGCTGGTGGAGATAACCTCACCGTGCTGCTGGTGGCGATAACCTCAATGTGCTGCTGGTGGAGATAACCTCAATGTGCTGCTGGTGGAGATAACCTCAGTGTGCTGCTGGTGGGAGTGAGGTCTATGGGGGTCAGAGTTGAGGGTGTGAGGAGAGAGGCGAGGAGGAGGATGGAGGGGAGGAGAAGGGCGGTGGCGTGACATTGCTGGAAACCTTAAAGTGACACCACAAAACAGGCCTTCAAACACTCATGCACAGCAGTCAGCTGAGTTATTAATAGTTATATTAATGATTTGTTTGTTAGTGTGTGTTTGTGATTTTTGTTTGTGTTGTGTGCGTGTCTAATATTGGGATTGGTAGCGATCATGCCTGTGTGCACATGAGAAAAAAAGCTACAAGATTGCGTGCCTTTATAGATGAATATGGGTATATGTGTGTGTGTGTGTGCGTGTGTGTGAGAGAGAGAGAGTGCAGGATTAATGCCTATCTCCTCCTGCAGTAATCCATCTACACTAGAATCCTGGCTGGCTAGCTGGTGTGGTTTGAGGGGTGGGTGAACAGGGTGAGGTGGGAAGGCATGGGGGGTGATATCTCCTTCTCATCCTCCTCTCTTCCTCATCCTCCCATTTTTCCCCTTCACACTCCCTCTCCCCCTCCCCCTGCTTTCCCCCTCTCTCCCTTCTTTTCCCCTCTTCCCCCCCTCTCCCTGGGGTGATGCAGCCACTGCTGATGTAATATTAGCTCTGAAAGCTGCTGTATAGCCACAGGGCATGTTTTGTATGCGTGCGTGTATGTGTGTGTGCGTCTGAGGGTGTGTGCATGAGGGGGTTTCAGTGGGTGAGGGTGTGTGTGTCGGTGCATGTACGTGTGAGTGTAGGTGAGCGTGTTCTCAGTTGGCATGTAGCTCAGAAATGTCTCGATCAGCTTTCCTCACCCACGTTCTACCCCACATTCCTCACCCCGAAGGTCCCCTCCTCGGGTCACATGACGGAAGCAGGCTCTCTGACTAACGATCATGATTCTGCCCTTTGTGTTCTCTCGAAAAGTCAACGTTATCGTCCCATAGTTACCAGCCGACCCCAAGATGAACCCAGATGAATCTTTCTCCCGCTCTCAGTGGAGGGTAGAGAGCTCAGCGCCGTGGTGGATTATGACGTCTGTTCCAACTGTTGCGGACACACTGGTGCTCCATGTTAGCGGCGCTCTCTTGTTTAAAACCCAAGATCTAACCCGGCCTCTCAGAATACCTGACGCTGTTGTGCATGTGATTCTGCCGTGGAGTCTCCTGGCGCCACATGCACTGACCCTCATCTGCAGCTACATACACTCACACAAACACACGCAAACATGCACTCGCACAAATACACACTCACACAAACATGCACTCACACAAACGCACACGCACACGCACACACACAAACACGCACTCACACAAACATTTCGGCTGATGATTTGGGGGGTCCTCTCCTCTTTCCCCTGGGGATCGTCTCCAGTCTCTGTCTTTTTAAAGATCTGTGGGTGTTTTAAAGTCTGCCGGACATCTACAGGTCTGGTGTTAAAGCAGTTAGCTGCCTAACTGAGCTGAGATCGAGGCTGTTACCTTATCAGCAGCCATTAAGGATGGCAACACCGTCTTCCCTGTGGGCTCGTGCTGGATCTGGGTGCTGTTCTATTTCTGGTTCTGTGACTGGGTCTGGGTCTTGCAGAGCGTTTTTCCGAATATACAAGATGAGAGCTGTCGCTGGATGTTCTCCATGATGAAGACCTTAGCATGCATAGCTCCTGACTGCCACCAGACTGCCACCATACTAGCCCTCTCCCTGTAGCTCAGCAGAAGATTGATTTTCCAGCAGGGGTGTGGAGATATGCCCTTGCCCCGGCCTGTTACGAGAGAAAGGGGGAGAGGGGAGGGAGGGTTGGAGGACCTTGGAGGTGTGAGGGATGAAGAGCAGCTGTCGCTCGCTGCGGGAGGAAGGGGTCGGGCACGGCAGCACTAGAACCTTCCCGCAGCTCTCGGAGAACCGGAGCGCCAGAACCCCTCGAGGACGGAGGGAGACGACTGGGTTTGAGGGATGCAGCGGGCTTCCTTGGAGTGTGTGCTCTCTCTCTCTCTCTCTCTCTCTCCTGTTGTTGTTCCAGGCACCATGATTCAGTGCGCCCTGTCTTTCCATTATCATAACGAGCTCCGTGACATTTGAAAGGACGATACGAGACTCTGATGCCCCAAGTAGCTGCTCCCGTTAACTGACGGGGGCAAAGGGGGGAGGGATGAAGGGGAGGCGGAAGAGGAGGATGAAGGGATGAGGAGGAGGAAAAGGAGGCTGATGGTCAGGAGGAGGAAGAGGGAGATGACAATGAAGGAGTCAGGAGGAGGAAGGGGGGAGGGAGAGGGGGAGGGTGATGGAGTCAGGAGGAGAAGGATGGGGAGGAGGGAGGGAGGGGGAGGGAGCAAAACCTTTCTTTTCAGTCCTTCGATAGTCTAGAGATGTGAGGTGTAAATCCCTTCTCTGTTTTCTGGCACAGCTCAGGGTTCATACTTGGCTTACTTTCAAAGTGCACATGCTCCTCTCTGAATACAAATGACACAATTAATATTAAAATCCAACAGGGCTTACTTTGATATGTCAGGAGGCTTCCTAAATTAGACCTGTGCCACGCTGACACCTCCTCGCGGACTAGAGACGGGCTAAAGCCGAGATGATGACATAAGCCTGAACGATGCACGCGGGTCACTGGTGTCACGCAGGTCCTGTAGGGTGTCACGGGTGACCCGTGTGCGAGTGTGTGGAAGTGAGCGTCAGTGTGTGTGGAAGTGAGGGTGAATGTGTGCGAGTGTTTGCGTGCTGGAAGAGTGTATGGGTCACTCAGGACGAGGTCTGGACCCTGTGTCTTTGGAGTCCTTCATCGTCCAGGCTGTCTAGACTCTCTCTAGCCTCTCCACTGGACGCTGGTTCCTTCATCTGCATGGCGGAAGGGTCTGTATAGAGGAAGGATCCATAGAAGATGTGATCTTGTGAAAAACGTGGTTGGACCATTTTGGTCACAATAGAACTGATGTTTCCCAAAAAATTGATACTTCTCATGGACCAATCAGTTGTGGCTTTCCCACAAACATTTGGTGAGCCAAATTATTTAGTAATACTTGTGGAAGTGAGGTGTGTGCTTTTTTGTGATGTAACACACGTCAATTGTGTGGGGAAAGTACACACAGTTTACATAAGGGGTCCGACGAAGATAAGGAGGACTAACTTCCACCATGGAGATATTTTGAAGATTGTGTCTTCAACCTCATTACCAGTGTGTACAATTTACATTCAAGCATTAATATCCTTCAAAGGAGAGGCATTTCTCTTAATTGATATATGAATAACATTATATCACATTAGCAAGCTTACTCTGATAGACAAATCAATTGAGGAAAACATGCAAATGCGGTATTGGGCTGTGGATGGGTGAATGAGATTGCATTCAGCATCTTGGACAGCCCTCCTAACGACGTACTTATGATGTACTTTCTAATGACTGCTCTACATGCTGGTTTGGGAAACCTCCATTGTTAGGAAGTCCCGATGCGCATGCATGTAGCCTTGCATCGTAGGACCATCGTTATTGGGAAACTGGGTCTACATCTTCCTGTCTCATCAGTGGGTTTCTAATATAGTCCAGATTCAGTGAAAGTATGACAGGAAGTGTGACAAGAAATATGACAGGAAGTATGGCAGCGCGAGCAAGATAATGAAGATTACTTTTGGGAAAGCAGTCAGAACAAAGCATTTCCTATCAGCCAATGGGCAGGCTGTGATTCAGTGTTTCAATAAGGAAAGAAACTTTAGGGATCCACTGATAACCTAAGCAGATTTTTACCGTGGTCTAATGAATATTTTTACGATCAAATCGTTCTTTTTATGATCAAATTTCCTTTTTTATGGTTTGAACAGCATGGGTTTGCTATAATCTCTCAGTAACCTCCCCAAGCACAGAGCAGAGGGGAATGCTATTCCTGTTGCTAACCACCACACTGCAGAAGACAGTAGAAGTGAAGTTACGTCTCCATGCAGCTTGCACGAGAGCCCAGACAGCCCATGGCTAGCTACCCTGAGGACTCCCTGCTAATTGTGCTAATCTAGTGTTAAAAAGCCTGCTAGCTCCTCCTGTTTGCATACCGCTGAAGCCGTTGGGCATATATTTGCATGACCCCTTGGTGTGTAAGTGGGTGTGTGTGTGTGTCTTTGTGTGTGTATGTGCATGCTTCTGTATGTGTGTCTTTTTTTGTGTGTATGTGCGTGCTTGTGTGTGTGTGAGTCCGTGTTCTGCATAGTTACAGGTAGCAGTTATGAGCTAATGTAGTTAAGCTGCAGGAAGATTTCCTTCTGCTGCGGAGGGGAAGGAGAGAGACTAGGAGGAGGGAGACGAGGAGGAGAGAGACGAGGAGGAGAGAGACGAGGAGGAAAGACGAGGAGGAGAGAGACAAGGAGGAGAGAGACGAGGAGGAGAGAGACGAGGAGGAAAGATGAGGAGGAAAGACGAGGAGGAGAGAGACGAGGAGGAGAGAGACGAGGAGGAGAGAGACGAGGAGGAGAGAGACGAGGAGGAGAGAGACGAGGAGGAGAGACTAGGAGGAGAGAGACGAGGAGGAGAGAGACGAGGAGGAGAGACTAGGAGGAGAGAGACGACGAGGAGAGACGAGGAGGAGAGAGACGACGAGGAGAGAGACGACGAGGAGACAGAAGAGGAGGAGAGAATGTGCTGATGATTTACTGTGTCTGAGCTGTCCTCAAGGACAGATTCATGAAGGTTCACTTAGTTCAAACCACGGGGCTGGTCCCGAATGCAACCGTATGGTCCCACCCTGTCAACCGCACACCAGCCCACAGAAGAGGAGGAGAAACACAGAGTGAAACTGTTATCACCAAAAACAACAGTATAGGTATATCCCTCTGCCGGCTTAAACAAACACATGTTATCCCTGTCTGTCATATGTGATTTATGCTGTGATCTCTACACCAGCAGATGAGGGTCAAAGGTGAAGGACAGGCGCTGTCACTTAGCAAATGACACGCTCGGGCCCGTCCCTGCTCTGCCTGTGCTCCAGTCACACGCCGTTCCGTGGGCGCCGTGGAGACTGTCACTAGGAGATTGTTGTCTAGTAACGGTTTCCATGGAGGCTGCATTTAGACAGGGCTTAGGTGTAATGGATTTAAATTGAACTGTAGATTCGGTGCTATAAGGAGCAATGAGAGAGACAGGAGAGAGAGAGGGGGTGAGAGAAAGAGAGGAGGGAGTAGAAGAGAAATAGAGGGACTCGAAGAGAGGGGAGAGAAAGAGAGGAGAGAGAGAGGGGGGGGGGATACATAGAAAGAGAAAGAGAGGGACTCGAAGAGAGGGGAGAGAGAGAGAGAGAGAGAGAGAGAGAGAGAGAGAGAGAGAGAGAGAGAGAGAGAGAGAGAGAGAGAGAGGGGGATACATAGAAAGAGAAAGAGAGGGACTCGAAGAGAGGGAGAGAAAGAGAGGAGAGAGAGAGAGAGAGAGAGAGAGAGAGAGAGAGAGAGGGGATACATAGAAAGAGAAAGAGAGGGGAGAGAAGGAGAGGAGAGAGAGAGAGAGAGAGAGAGAGAGAGAGAGAGAGAGAGAGAGAGAGAGGGGGGGGGATACATAGAAAGAGAAAGAGAGGGATGAAGAGTAAGGAAGTGAGAGGAGAAAAAGAGAGGGGAGACAGAGAGAGAGGAGGGGAGGTAGATGAGCAGGGGAGACAGAAGTAGTCAAAACATTCAAACACAGTCAGCGACACTGAAACACAGAGAAAGGAAGAGGAGGTTCTCTAAAGGAGCTCATTGTGTGGCGTGTGTGTGTCTGTGTGTGTGTCTGTGTGCGTGTGTGTGTGTGCAGGAGCTTGGAGAGAGAAGTAATTGCTACAGAGGTGTGTGTTTGGGTGCTCTTTAGCCCTTTATTGTGCAGATGGGGGACCTCTCACTGAGGGGGGGCTAGGGCACTTATGCCCCCCCACCCCACCCCACCCTGGCCTCCCACACATCACAGGACCAACCAATGAAAATGCTGCGTTGTGCTATTATCAGGGCTGGGCTAGTCTCTCGCTGCCAGGAGTACAGCAACGGGCCTGTTCAGAACCATCCATCGCTGGGCTGTGTCTGGGCCAGGCCAGGTCGTTAATCAGTGCTCAGGGTTACTTCAATGATGTCAGCACCCTGGATGCCATACATCACCCAGAGAGCCATTACACTCCCTGATGAGCTCAGCACTGGAATCCATGGAGAAAACACCCTGCTCCGTCTGCATGTGTGTGTGTGTGGAGGGGATAGCCTGATGACATTATCAGCTTGGTAATCTGCTCTTTAATTCACTGCCGCTGACTCAGCAGAGGGCCTGTCGAGGAGAGAGGCTGAGCTGAATACACAGGCCCATAACAAGGCCTACAGGCCCATAATTAGGCCAATGGCCTGTCTGCGTACACTGGCCCTTAACGAGGCCATCCTGTCCTGTTCTCTACAAACCCAACAACATCTGAATTTCATGTGTAATATCACTGAAAACCGGTTTTAAGAACAGCAGTGATGTGAATGAACACTATGTTACATTATATACATGTTTCTCGCTTTGGGTAAAAGCGCCTGTTGAACGAAATGAATCAAATGTAATGTAATGTAACATTAGAAGTGTGTGTGCATTCCTCAGCCTCAGCTGTGATTGCTGTCTGTCTGCAGGAAGAGAGAGACTGCTCGCCTTGAGAATTCTCCAGTGTGGCTGTGAATGAGTGTTTTGACTGTCAGCGTGGCGTGTGTGTGTGTGTGTGTGTGTGTGTGTGTGTGTGTGTGTGTGCGTGGCGCTGGAGGCCTCGTGGAGGATGGTGACTCATCCTTAGTAAGAAATGTCTCTGGGATAAGAACAGCCAGACTAGATGTGGTTTTGTTGGAGGGAGAGTGGACCCTCACCTGAGCCTTGAGCCTGGTGCCACTCTATTCTCCACCCCTCTTACCTCCTGGTCTTCCTTTTTCCTCCCTTCCTTGTCTCCCCCACCCTCCTGTCATCTCTCCCCTCCTCACGCCACTTCTAACCCCCCATCCCCTCCTCCACCCTTCTCTGCCTCTTCTCCACCCTTCTCTGCCTCTTCTCCACCCTTCTCTGCCTCTTCTCCACCCTTCTCTGCCTCTCCTCCACCATTCTCTGCCTCTTCTCCACCCTTCTCCCCTCCTTCTTCCTTCCTCCTCCCGGCCGTCTCCACCTCTCATCCCTCCACTCCTCACACCCCTATTTATCTCATCCACCACCCTCTTCTCAACCCTCTGGTGCCTGAGGTGAGGCAGTGGGAGGCAGGCCATGGTGAGGCTGTGACTCAGAGGCAGGCTGTGTGAGAGACAGGCTCATCTCTCTCTCCTCCCAGACAGTTCTGATTAGGTGCTGTGTGCACGAGAACATGCTAATGATGATAACAGCCAAAACTGATCCCCCCCCTCCAATTACATCCCTTTGGTTAATTTCCTACAGCGATATTACCTTCCCTCAGACAGGCCCCTTAGATCCTGAGACGCAGTCAGGCGACAGACAAGGCTGGCATTTGAAGGTGCAGCTTCCTGTGGGGCATCTCCATGTGAGGCAACTTCCTGTTAAGCCCCGGTGATTACAGTTTCCTGTGAGGCAGCTTCCTGTTAGGCCCTGGTGATGACAGTTTCCTGTGAGGCAGCTTCCTGTTAGGCCCCGGTGATGAAAGTTTCCTGTGAGGCAGCTTCTTGTTAGGCCCCGGTGATTACAGTTTCCTGTGAGGCAGCTTCCTGTTAGGCCCTGGTGATGACAGTTTCCTGTGAGGCAGCTTCCTGTTAGGCCCCGGTGATGACAGTTTTCTGTGAGGCAGCTTCCTGTTAGGCCCCAGTGATGATAGTTTCCTGTGAGGCAGCTTCCTGTGAGGCCGTGGTGATGACAGTTTTCTGTGAGGCAGCTTCCTGTTAGGCCCCAGTGATGATAGTTTCCTGTGAGGCAGCTTCCTGTGAGGCCGTGGTGATGACAGAGTCCTGTGAGGCATTTTTGTGTCACGCAGCTTCCTGTGAGGCAGCTTCCTGTGTTATCTCAGTAATGACAGCTTCCTGTGAGGCAGCTTCCTGTGTGGCCCCAGTTATTACCGGCCTGGCTGTAGATCATCCCTCTGCTAACAGCTGGCTCCACAACAACACTAGTCACTGACTGTTATTACGATGCTGGGACAAGTCGCCCACAGCAATTAATGCACCTACTAATGATGATTACCAGATGCCTGTATTTGATTTAGGCTATTGATAGGCTGCCCCCAGACATCAACAGGTTAATTAGTGTTTAGCCTGGGTGAAGCATCGATAATGATTCACAAGGTGTTTCCAAACAGTAGGGATCTCTCTCTGTCATAAGGCTCTATGGGTTTTTGTGCAAGGCATGAGGAAATATAATAATGTTTTCAAAACATCCGAATGATGATGAAGACAGAGGGAAGATGTCGTCAGCGTGAATCCCTACAGGCTGAGAGACATCACACCTCTATATCCTCTCTCCTTCCCTCTCTTTACTCCTTTCTCCATCCCTCTCTCTTTCTCTCTCCTTCTTCTCTGTTACTTCTCCCCTTCTCTCTGGGTGTCTCTCGCCAGTCTTTCTCTCCTTCTTCACCCTCTCTCTTACCTTCAACCCTGCCACCCTCTCTCCCTCCTTCCCTCTCTGCCCTCTACTTAGACTATGCTGTATCCTATCATCTAATCATGTGCTTCACTAGATTACTTTTGCACCTCCTCTGACTCACATTACTGCTATTTATTCATGGTGTGCACCCGCCCAGGGCTGCTGCCCGTCACCTACACACATGATGATGAGAACATGTGGTTTGTCAAACAATCAAGCGGAATCAAATAACGGAATCCTAAAATGGCAGCTCCGATTGGGTGTGATGTTGGGGTTTTCTCCTGGTTGAGTGACAGTGCAATACCATGACGTGTGTGCAAGAACATGTCGCTAACACAGTAACTTGAGTGATATAGTCATATAGGGATACAAGGATGTAGTGATATAAAGTGAAATAGGGATGTTAGTTTGTGACAGATCACACTGACTCACAGCTGCAATAGGTAGGTTTATTAATTGAAAATAAATCGGATATTAGAAACGGTGCCCCCAATTTTTGTCTCCAGCTTGAGTATGATTGACAGTGGTTTCACAAAATAAGCCAAGAAGGAAGGCCAAATGCGATGGCTGGAACAGGATTGCTGGAACACAATTGGCTGGAAAGTAGTGGGCCTCTCCAGAAATGTGAAATTCATATTTAACTGGCATTGAGATGTCTGTGTTGCTAAACAACTCTCAGAGGGCCTCAATAACTTACACAGCATGTTTATAGGGGACACAATTTTTCCTTTGACTGAAAAGGTCTTTCCAAATGTACCTTTAAGGCTCACCTCAACCAACCAACCAACACCACACATACTTGTACAGTACATACACACTACTCATCATTGTCATAACTCTCTCTCTCTCTCTCTCTGTGGTTATGCTGACCTTTTCATGTTCTTCCATTTTTCATGATTTTTATGTTCTCTCCATCTTCCCTGTCCTCCTGTCCCTCCTGTCCCTCCCCTTTCCTCCACAGCTCTGTTGCTTGCAAAAGGTAAGGAGTTCTCTTCTCCTCACCTTCTCCCCTCGGCATCCACACTGACCACTTTCTACTCTTGCTATGGTTTGAAGTGTGTGTGGAGAAGGGGGGGCATGCTGGTGTTACTGAATGCAGCGTTCGGTGGTTGCACAGCTAGGGTTAGCTAGCAACACAGCGTTAGCTAGCAACACAGCGTTGGCTAGCAACACAGCGTTGGCTAGCAACACAGCGTTGGCTAGCAACACAGCGTTAGCTAGCAACACAGCGTTAGCAAGCAACACAGCGTTAGCTAGCAGCGTTAATCTTTAGAGGCTTTCCCACAGTCCAGGTCACTATTCTGTACACTCCTGTCCCTCTGTCCATGGTTCAATGATGAATGTGTGCTGTTGTCTGCAGATTAATTAATCATGAACCCATAAATTATGTTCTGCCGTCAGGAGGAAGGCGCTAACACTTGATAACCGTCAAGATAAGGCCTGTAGTTCAGAAATTAGAAATTTAATTACTATTGTGATTAATTCTTTTTTTTTCTTGTCAAGGGAAGAATGTCATGCTGCTATGAGCAGTGCAGGGAATTGTGGGATGTGTAATCAAGTTTCAAACACGGGTCGGGGGGGGGGGACTCCTCTACTGCTTATGTGCACACAGAGGCATGTGTGTTATTGTAGCGTGTTTGAAAGCGGTGTGTGTGTGCGCTCATGCATGTCATATGTCCTTGTTTGTACGTATACAGTACGTGTGTGTGTGAGCGTGTGTTCGCCCACCTCTTACCTCTGCTGTGATCTGTAATGGCAGTGTTAATATTTAATCCAGACTCTGTCATCACCAGTAGAGAACATGAAGGAGGATCAGGAGAAAGCAAAGGAGTGGTGTGGAGGAAGAGGAGGAGGAGGGAGAGGAGGAGGTAGGGGAGGAGGGAGAGGAGGAGGGAGAGGAGAAGAGGTAAAGGAAGGTAAAAAGGAAAAGGGAGGAAGAGCAGGAGGAGAAGAGGGAGAAAGAGGAAGAGGGGTGGGGAGGAGGAGGAGGAGAGGAAGGGGGAGGAGAGTCATGTGCCGCAGAAGTGCCCTTTATAACAGGAAACACAGCACTACTGATGACAGTCGCACCACCGGCCATGAAACATGGCTTGTTTAACTTCTGTTTCTACCATGTCTGCATGCTAGGCCTGAGAGTGCTCTGAGGAGAGGTTTGGTGTCTAGTGCCTGAGCTGAGCACGCAAGCCGGATTGTTCCGTTTTTTTGTCTGCCAACATGAATTATCTGTAGTGCTATTGACCTGAGAAAAAGGCTAATGGTTCAGTTAAGGGGATAATAGTTCACAGAAAGATAATCAACTTGGTATTTTCCCAGTTCAGAAGATAAGCTTGCTAACTGCAGTGTGTTGGAATACAATTCTTACACCCCTCCTCTCCTTTCCTCTTTTGTCTTCTCCATTCCTCACCTCTACTCTCCCTTCCTTTCCTTTCCCTCCACCCCAAAAGATGTCCCAGAGAGGAAGTTGTCATCAGAGGAGGAGGAAGCCAAGCGGATAGCGGAGATGGGGAAGCCAGTGTTGGGGGAGCATGCTAAGCTGGAGGTCATCATTGAGGAGTCCTATGAGTTCAAGGTTTGCAACTGTCAGCAGGGAAACACACTCTCACATTTGTCTCACATTGTTCACACATGTTTTTAGTTTTGATCTCTCTCTCAAATCACAGAGATGTCACTGCCATCGTGTGGCGATTTTTGTGAACTTCCCATTAGGCTGTAAAACAAACGTGCAGTAGTTGGTGTAACATACATTTTGTGTGACAACCTTCGATTGTGTGTGTTTTTTGTTGTTGTTTGTTCCCTGTTTTTGTAGAGCACCGTGGACAAGCTGATTAAGAAGACTAATTTAGCATTGGTGGTCGGCACCAACTCCTGGAGAGAACAGTTCTTGGAGGCCATCACTGTCAGTGCAGGTAATTACCAGGCTGTTCTCTGCTCTGCCTCCAGGCAGCGCTGGCTAGGCAGCTCCCCTCTGTTAGGGCAATGAAGAGGAACAGTTAGAAGAGTTATTGTAAACTTCTGTTGACTTTTCTGAAACCATTATTTACAAGTTCATGTCAGTGTTTCTGTTCTGTGAGATACTTAGCAGACGGAGGCTGAGTTTGAATCGAGCCAAACTGTGGCATGACTCGAGAAATTGTCCACCGGTTTACACGATCACAGTTATGTAAAGGGCAACCGGAGACATTTCCTAGATGGAAAAAACATTTCTAAAAATAAACGGCACACTTCTGTTGGGGACCTGGAAGCAAGTTTTCATTCCAGCGATTCAGTTTCACAGTGGAATAAAAAGGCTTCCTGTACAACAAAACATCCATCTTGTTCCTCGTCAAACAAGCAGCTCTCGAGACCCATCGGTGTACTCCTTCGTCGAACTACCACAGTCTCAAGCACCATCTAGCGCTCTCTTTGAACGCCCTGCTTCATCACTTTGCAGACAAAATATTTAATTCAGTGAGTCTCTTTACTATTTGATGAACTCCCCCGCTGAAATATGGATGCAGCTCCGGGAGCTTGCCACTTTAAATCATCAGAGCAGCCCGCTGGGCGCTCCCTGGAGGCCCCAGGAGGAGACCTGGAGATGGGGGAGGAGAGGCTGGTTCTGCTGGGGTTCTGGCCCAGTGAAGTTGGAGGAGGAGACCCAGAACGGCCCAGTAGACTCTCTCCTCTCATCCAGGGACCACAGGCAGTCTGAGAAAACACTCTACTGAGAATTCAAGGCAGACCTAGATAGTGAAGACCCAGGGGACAACACAGTAAAGTGTTGCGGTCTCTGTGAAAAAAAAAGACTCTGAAAGTGTGCGTTCTTCAGACAGTGTTTATGATGTTATGTTGCGTGTCAACAAGAAAGTGAAAATGTATCAAGGAGAGGATCAACAGTAGACTGTCACTGCTTGCTTGTTGGCTGTAAGCAGACTGGAGATAATTGGTGTCCTCAATGTTGATGATATACAGTGACAACCAGTATGTCACGTTGAAGTACAGCCATGCCTTCTTAGAAGACAGAAGTCAATGTGTCACAGTCAGTAAAACAATTTTTTCTATGTCGTCCCTCATTTCTGTCTCTCTTCCCAATCCATCGTTCTTCCGCCTCTCACTCCTCCTCACCTGTCTTCTTCCTCTTCCCTCCACGTTTCTCTTCCTGTCTTTTTCTACACTCTCTCATTCTCCTATCCGCCCTCCACTTCTTCTTCACGTGCCCCCCCCCACCTACCCTCCCCCCCACGCCCCCCACACTTCTCGTCAGGAGATGAGGACGAGGACGACACAGGGGAAGAGCGACTCCCTTCCTGCTTCGACTACGTCATGCACTTTCTGACGGTGTTCTGGAAGGTTCTGTTCGCCTGCGTCCCGCCCACGGACTACATGAGCGGCTGGGCGTGCTTCGTGGTGTCCATCGCCATCATCGGCCTGCTGACGGCCGTCATTGGCGACCTGGCGTCCCACTTCGGCTGCACCATCGGCCTCAAGGACTCCGTCACTGCCGTGGTGTTCGTGGCGCTTGGCACTTCTGTCCCTGGTGAGCCTTGTGGAGCCGTGTTCAGACTGGGGATGAGCGTGTGTTGTGTGTGAGTGGGTCTTTTTTGTGTGTGTGTGTATTGTTTGCGGGTCTGCGTGTATTTGTGTGTGTGTGTGTGTCTGTTTGCACAAAAAGCTGTCCCTGGTGAACCTTGTGGAGCAGCGTTCAGACTGTCTGAATGTGTCTGTTGTGTGTGTGTGTGTGTGTGTGTGTGTGTGTGTGTGTGTGTGTGTGTGTGTGTGTGTTGCTGTGTATGTTTGTGTGGTGGTGTGTGTGTGTGCACGCACAAGGTTGTTAACAATTCTCCCAACCTTCCTCTTCTTCCACAAGGTTAACAGCTACATTTCTCTTTCTCTCTCTCTCTCTCTCTCTCTCTCTCTCTCTCTCTCTCTCTCTCTCTCTCTCTCTCTCTCTCTCTCTCTCTCTCTCTCTCTCTCTCTCTCTCTCTCTCTCCCCTCTCCCTCTTTCCTTTCTTCACTCTTTCTCCTCTCCCTCTCCTCTCTCTGCCCCTGCCTTTTTATATCTTTCTATCTCTCTCTCTTTGTGTGTCTCGTTCCCCCACCCCTCTCTCTCTCCAGACACGTTTGCCAGCAAGGTGTCAGCGGTCCAGGACTCGTATGCCGACGCCTCCATCGGGAACGTGACGGGCAGCAACGCCGTCAACGTGTTCCTGGGCATCGGCGTGGCGTGGTCCGTGGCCGCCATCTACTGGCACTCCCAGGGCAAGCAGTTTGTGGTGGACGCCGGCTCACTGGCCTTCTCCGTCACCCTCTTCACCATCCTTGCCTTCCTGGCCGTGTCCGTGCTGCTGTACCGGCGCCGGGCCCACATCGGGGGGGAGCTGGGGGGCCCGCGGGGGCACAGACTGGCCACCTCCGCCTTCTTTTTCAGCCTCTGGCTGCTCTACATCCTGTTCTCCAGCCTGGAGGCCTACTGTCATATACAGGGCTTCTGAGGCCCTAATCTGGCTGCCCAGGAACGCCTCGGCCCGGGAACACGGAATGAAAACGAAACGGTTCAAAGTACAACTCCCGAAACGAAAAGTGTGGATTCTCAAGTGTGGAAATTGCTCGGTCGCTTACAAACGTAAAGATGGAAAGATAAGGGGAGGACGTGGGGATCACTGTCCAACCCTGCCCCACCTCCCTGCCTCCCTCCACCTCTCTCCCACCCTCTAGGCTCTCGGGACACCCAGGAGAGCGAGGCCTGCTCCCTTGAGAGGCTCAGAGCCCATCTGGTCTAGCCTGGGTGTGCTTACATCCCGGGGGGGGGGGGGGGGGGGGGAGGCTGTGAGGACCAAGCTCTGGGAGGGGTCATTCCACAGGACCACCGCAGGCCCAGGCTGAGAGATCTGAGCTGTCAAGAGATCTATATTTTTCTCAACACCTGATGAGAACAACTTTTTTTAAATGAAGTATTTTGGGGATAAAAATGCAAACAAACAAAGAAACAAAAAAAACTACCAAAAAAAGGAATCAAATAAACTATTTTCTGATCTATATTAAGGATGACAAAAGAATAATTCTATCATAAAGGAAAAATGTTGTTGAAAGACAGTTGAATGGACTCATTAAAGTATTTATTTTTTATTTGAATAGTTTCCTAAGGCTCGCTGCAGTTTTCAGATTTCACACCGACAGGAGGAGCAACAACATCATACTGGCATAACAACTCAGCAGTCCAGCAAGGCCGAGCAGAGGTGAAGGAGAGGAGGAACATTAGCAAACTGCCCTGAGCATTACTGCAGTACTATATACGTATCTATATATAATATATTTCCATATTTTCTGTATATTTTGAATATTTATTTCAATGTGCATTCACATTCAGCAGTGTCATCCGAGGATTGCTGTGGCTTGGGGGGGGGGGGGTCATGTATCATGAATACAAAAACGATGTCTTCATATTTTTAAGAGTTGTATATCTTAGCTTGTTAAAGAAGTGCGTTGTACTTTATTTATTAATATTTCGGTCTCACATTTTGAATCAGATATCCCAAAAACGTGTTTTACTGCGGGGAAAGTCTGAGGTATTTTTATACTGTTTCTTCCATGCACTTTGATGTGTAGTCCTATTTATGGAAACTCTTACTCGCACAAACGTGCAAAGCGGCCAATAGTGACTAGCCTACTACAAGTCTGCTGACTGTCAGGAGCACCTGCAACTGCTGCATCTACAGTTGGGCAAGAAGACAGGAAACTGGAACAGGGAAACGTTTGTGAGGAGTTTGGCTCTCAAAGATTAACCCTAACTAAGGCTAATCTAAACCATTTGGTTCAGTTTAATTTGATCAGTCAAGATGGTGGGTGGAAATTAAGGTGATGATCTGTAAACTGCTGCTAGTATGTGTTTGAAGACAGCAACTAGACTGAGTTTGGAGAGAAATAGGCATTATTAAAATGCTGTTAAATGCCTAATAAAACTGAAACAGTGAGGGCGAGAGAGAAAATGTCTGAATATTGATTTGAAACTCCTAACAATCACATATTTATAATTTTCTTGGAATTTTTTACTGACATAATCAGTCATCGTTGGCTCAAATCAGTATGAGAACCAAAGAGAAATGTTAAAGCATTTTTAAAGGGCGACAGGAAGCAGCAGTAACACTCTTTGGCCAGTAGGGGGATGTCGCTTTCTTCTGCTCCACTTTTCATGACTTCCTGTTTGTGAGTTGTCCTTCCCTGGCGGTGAGCAGACTTGTACATATGTACCTGGTTACTGGAGAGAGACAGAGCAGATGATCTCCCCAGGCCAAGGACAATACCTGCTCTCTCTGTCTGATCTCTCTCTACTCTCTGTTACACCTGCTCTCTTACTGCTCTCTCTCTCTCTCTTTCTGCTCTCTCTGCTCTCTGGCAAAAGGGCACTAGCTGCTGTTTGAGTGTAACTGAGAAGAATGGACCCATTATTTTCTCTAAAACACAATACGACTGAATTTAGATTCAACCACACGTCAAAACAAGTAGTGATACCAAAAACAACAGTAACTCAATTTTGACCAAATGGCCAGTTGCTGCCCCTTTTGCTTGGGGGTGCAGAGGGCATGTCAGCAGAAGTGTGTACGCATCAACACACATCTCTAGTTTGTTTACATGGAGGCTTCGTCATGGAAACAGACAACGTACATGCTAACTGTATCCTGGAGAAACAGTAACAAACAAAAATATACTGTATGTTTTGGTTGTGTTGTTATTATGCGACCTCAAATGAAAGGATGTCATCCAGTGGTCTTAAGTTCTACTGTCCAAGGTTATTATGGGGGGGGAGGCACTGTCAATTATTGATCATTGATTCTTTGGTAGCTAATCATTGTATTTATCCTGTTTCTCTGTATGATTTTATTTGAGAAGAATCACACATTCTGTGTGTAGACAGGATTCATGTCATGAATGATTATCTACAATACATCTCAATTGAGTGTGGATGTTGAGGTATTTGTGTGTGTGATTGGGTCTGTGGTTGTGTATGCGTGTGTGTGAGTGCTCGTGTGTGTGTGTGATGGTGTATTTGTGTGTGTGTGTGTGTGTGTGTGTGTGTTTGCAGTCAGGATGTGTCCTATTTTGAGTATTTCAACCTTCATGCTGCTGTCTGCCTGTCCTCTACAGCAGACTTGCCGTCTTAAAGCTACAAGTCTTCAAACCTGTTCCACGTGGGTACGGCTCAGTAGGAGAGCTCACAGGTTCTTGTGGGACACAGTTTAGATGTTCCGTGAGATTCCGACACCACATGCAGAGAATTCTGTTCTCGATTCTGTTTTGGGAGAGGAAGGATACCTTTTACCCAGCCAGTCACCCAAATACCAACAATGATCTCATTCAAGAAGAATTTGTTTTGTACTTTGAGGGATGGTATAGAAGGGTGAGACTGACAGGTGGGCAGCCACACTCCCACTCCAGCCCCTCCCTTCTCCAAGTCGCTGCCACATAATTGTTGCCATAGATACTAGACTAAGTTAACGTGTTTCAGTAATCTCTAAGTATGATGAAGTCATTGCCACCATGCACTTGATTACACTAAGTATACCTGAGAGTATAGAGAGAGATGTAATCTATCTGACATGCATTGGAACACAACAGTGTGTGGTTATTGTGTGCATTCATATTGCTGTTATGAGTACTCAGCTGGAGGGTACAGATAATTGCTTTGTTTACATTTTATAGATCAACAAAGATTTTACCTTCAAATACCAGTATTCTGTTATTTTATTTGTTCTTTTTTTTTGCCAATCAGCTTTATTGTAACATTGTTGTATTTACAGTTCACCAATAAAACTGTTGGTGATTCTACAGCAGACCAGCCCCCCCCCCCCCCAAGTGAAGGCCTTGGTGCTGCCTGCTATCTAAGTCAAACATGGCCTGGCAGGATCTTTATCATTTCACCTAAATCCACACATTGCTGAGAGTGGCGTCCCAAACCAACTCTTCCTCTTGCAGTCTCATATCAGAAGAACTACAATCATGTCTACCAACCCGCAGCTTGTGAACCAGGTTGTAAGCTCTGTTCCACATCGGGCGAGACTCATTTAAAATGTCATCCACTCCATCCACAAGGTGTTGACTCTTTCAAATGTTTATTCCGCACAAGTACTTGATTTCAGTGTGAAACATAAAAATTGCATTTCTCTGTCTAACTTATGTCAAAACAGTCCTTATATCTATAAATATATATAATCATGTCTTACCACACAATTGTGGGTTTCTTTAAGGAACAGACTGGAATTCAATCAAACCTGGGAATCCTTCTAGATTCTACTCGGTAAAACCAGCAGAATCTCTCAGAGGAGGCTGAAATGTCATTAGTCCAATTGAAACACATAGCAGTTCATTTGAATAGAAGAGAAGGGCTTTGATGGAATTCCAGTTTTGCACACAACACACATGGTCCTGTTCTGTACTTCACGGAAGGTTGTGGGACTGCTCAATTGATTGTTTTGTTAAGTTGGTTGTTTTTTACTCCTTGCTATGAATTGTTTGTTTTTATTTCAGGGAATTATGCATGAAATTAACCTTAATTTAATTCATTTATGCCAAGTTGTTTATTTTATTTTTTGGAGTCAATAACATAATAAAGGAGACTATTTGAAAAAATATATATTGTGTTTTGTTCCTATACGTGTATTGACTATCAATCTGCGTCTTAATAGGCTACGTGACCGTTTCTGCCGAGTAAAGAACAATGCGTTCCAGGGAGAATCTCCTCAGAGCGAGGCCTGAAGCTGAAAGGACACAGAATAGCGCACATATGTGACGGATGTAGTGGTGCGCCAATCATAGACGGAGAGCGATTCGTTTGTTGGCACAATTGGCTCTTTAGAATAAGCGAGAGTGATTTTGCGCACAGGGATTTCTGGAGCCATGGGTGGAAGTGCGATGGGGCGGATAAAAGAAAATATTAGTGTTCTCAAATTGGGAAATTTTAGTAATTTTAATGTAGGCCTGCACCTGAGATACGACGGGACGATGTTGCTATCCACATTGTAGGATTAGCCGCTACTTAGAGCTCGCGGTTGAAGAGACAGCTTTGTAAGCAGGGTGCTCGGACCCTCGCGCTCCGAGTCAGGTGCACGAGCCTGCACAGTGATCCAAGTCGCACCTATGGATCGCTTCAATGGATGTCTTCAAACCCGCTTTTGACAACAGTTTAAGTCCCAAGGTGTGCGTCTCTCCGTCCAATGGAACAGAACCGGAGGTTGTTTGCTGGCCAGCACCAGAGCATTGCATTTCGGCTACAGGAACGGTTGCGTCTGGCTACTGGACCGCCGTCTTTGACTATGAGGCCAGTGCAGAGGATGAGCTCAGTTTACGAAAGGGGGACTTGGTGGAAGTCTTGTCGAAAGACTCTTTAGTTTCTGGAGATGAGGGCTGGTGGACTGGGGTGATAGAGGACCGGGTTGGCATTTTCCCCAGTAATTACGTTAGTAGTGGGAATGGCATCTCGGAGAAAATACGGGACACCACCGAAGAGGAATACTCCGAGTACTCGGTCCCACCGCTGCACCGTGAGTATCTTATTGTGCTGTATACCGGAGCTATGCTCATAAGTGTCCATCTTTTTCATATCAGCCGGGAACACTCCCTCCCCAGTTCTGCAATGTCATTCTTCACAGACGCAGTGCATTTTGGTATTGGAGTCGAGGCCTGTTCCTAAAGATTACCCCGTACAGGCTGTGAGAGCATCCTTATTCTCCAGATGGTTTTGATCTGCCAAGGTGACAGGGAGGACCCTGTCTGGCGGATTCGGGTCGCTCTCTGCCACTGCTTTCTTGATTTTTGTTACCCATTGTGCTGGCGTTGCAGCAGCACCGCCACAAATTAGCAGCAACAGAAACGGTTTCATTCTGTGCGCATCGAATGATTTTGATTGGAGTCCTGTAACAGATAGGAAATCAATGAACTGCCTGGGAACACAGCGGGCCTGCTCCGTTCTGTGTACAGGAATGCGTTGCCATCGCTGTGGCTGCCGGCCAGGTGTAATCCTATTCCTTGCCATGTTGAGCATCATCCTCGTCCATTCTAAATTTTCGTTTGCGCCATGGTCCATGCAAATCATTGCTCAGAAGCACTTTTAACAATTTAACTGACATAACATTTATTTGATGAAAAGCAAGTATGATCACTCATTGTGCTGATGATCCTTTAAATCATGGTCGAGTACAACACCCAAGAATCATAACCACCTAACACAAATACAGCCAGTCTTCCGTGTCTGTAAATACCACCAAGGAAGAACGGTTCATTGTTGCGGAGACTGATTTGCACACAGGAAGACAGGGCAGGTCGGGGGTCTGGGGGCTCGTCATGAGCTTGTTTGGGTGCTGAGAACCAGCCTCGCCTCCACCATCAGAACGTCCTGCTCAGGGCCACTGGCCTACTTTAACACTCCACCTGAAATATTCATCAAGGTCGGGCTGCTAGACTGTTATCAATTCACCACGGGAATGTTTGCCATCGCAGTCCCCCTTTCTTGGATACATATTGTAAATGTATGAAAATATCATAAATATGCATTACAATTCCATGAATATGCATGAAAAGATGATGAATGGACCCCCCCCCCCCCCACACACACACAGATAATTACCTCTCCTCTCTCTGTGTTCCAGTTTTCTAATTGTTAAAGAAATTACATAGATGAGAAAATAGAAGGTAGTCTGACTCGCTTCTTTTGTTGTTGTTTTTTGGGCGGTCCTCTCCTGCCCATTCTTTTCTGTGTCGCCCTCTCACACCCCACTTCCAGATCTTTCCTGTCTCCCCCCTAACACCCCGATCCCCCAGTCTAAAACTATGATAACACTTATTGTTCCATCGTGCAAATCATCGCTCCACCATCTCTCTCCTGCCCCCCCTAACCCTCTGAACCCTCTGGCCCCTCAGTGTTGGAGATCGACTTCTCCGAGCTGGCCCTGGAGGAGATCATCGGGGTGGGGGGCTTCGGGAAGGTGTACCGTGCCATCTGGCGCGGCGCCGAGGTGGCGGTGAAGGCGGCCCGCCGCGACCCGGACGAGGAGGCAGGCCAGACCCTGGAGAGCGTGCGACAGGAGGCCAAGCTGTTCGCCATGCTGTGCCACCCCAACATCATGGCCCTGCTGGGTGTCTGCCTGCAGGAACCACACCTCTGCCTGGTGATGGAGTTCGCCCGGGGCGGGCCCCTGAACCGGGCCCTCTCGGGGAAGAGGATCCCCCCCTGCACCCTGGTGGACTGGGCCGTGCAGATCGCCAGGGCCATGCACTACCTGCACTGCCAGGCCATCGTCCCCATCATACACAGAGACCTCAAGTCCAGCAACAGTAAGAGCACCTTTGTATTTGTTCCTATTCATTTAGCAGACGCTTGAATCCAGAAGCGATGCACGGGGGGGAATTTGAACCTGGGACCTCTTGATCTTCAGTCCAGTGCTCTACCACTGAGCAGTATCCATTTTTAGCTTGTCATACATGGTACAGGGGTAAGATTTCTGTGCTTCGCCGTAATGGAGCAGACGGTGCGGCTCCACCAGTGTGATGGGGGCCCCAGGGGCTCTGTGAGGCACGTGTTTGCATCAGAGTGCCCTGTCAGCTAGTGGCCCTATATTTTGACTGACTGAATGATGCCAAAGGATTGGTGATGTTAGTAGGTTGTATGTGGAATAGAAGAAGGTTGGAGGAAGTGTGTGTGTGTGTGTGTCTGTGTTTGTGGTGCGGGCGTAATCTGGCCTTTTCTCCTGCTGGTCACTTAAACCCCAAGCCTATTATCAAGGATTTGCCCAATGCTCTTCCCCAGTCATCTCATTGGATGCTCAAACCTCAAACAGAGGCCATTCCTGGAATCCTATTGGATGCTCTGCACTGATCAGCTCGGCCCTTGACTGTGATTGGTTGCCTCAGGGTTTTAAGCCCATATACACGGCTAGCCATCATCAGCTCAGTGAATGTAGTCCAAACCCCACCTCGCTCTCTTCCAGTGTGGTGCAGTCAGGCTCGGTGGTTCTGTGGATTATAGATCTTGTTTCCTGGAGGGGCACTCCTCCACACGTGACATCACAGACAAACACTAGACTTGTGTCTAGTGATGTGTAGGTTGAAAACGGCAGCACACAGTACCCATAATGCACTACAACCCCTACGAAACAACCATGCCAATTTTAGACACTGCTGTCGAGTCACTGTCCCTATGGCTGTCTCCACATGTTGGTGCTTTCACTCTGGGGAGACAGACTCGCACTACGTCGCCCCTAACCAGCGTCTGATTTTTCTAAGGTTCAACCACAGTGTAAATCATAACTCTGGGACATTTTTATATCTGGAGCAGGGCAGTATTTAGGTAATAATTATGTTTTTTACTGTGGCCCCGAACTTCGGGTACCTCATTTTTAGTTACAGCCCTGATATTGAGCCACATGGCCCATAGATGAAGCGACTCTTGATGTGCTCCACAGCCCACTGACACACCCTCGCCACTGGGCACGGTCGTAGCAGATGGCTGAATTGGGAGAGCCTGGAGCTCTGTGTGTTTTTGTGTGTAGGTGGGCTTTGATGCTGTACATTAAGTTGGGTTTTGGGTTGTATTTTTAGAAGAGACAGAGCATGTGCCAATATTTCTCATTAGTTCGCTGTGTTCTGCTTGTATAAGTTTGGATGGGACTGACCCTTTAAAGGTTCTGGAAATCAAAATTCCAAAAATGGCAAAGAAATGTTGGGTTTTTGTTTGGGAGCATTGGATTTTAAAATCTCTGGTTTCATCTCTACCCTTCAGAGCTGAGGACGTATATGGGACTGTGGTAAATTACTGTCTGACCCACACAGTCAAACTGTTTCCTGCCCCAAGGCAGGACTGTATGAAACAGAGAGTTGAACCACAATCAGTCTCAACTCATTTGTGAAGTCATGTCTGAACAGAGCTCCAAACTACAAACAACTTTAACCAACGTCTGTGTTTTTCCTCTCTGATTCACACATTCTCACCCCATCTCTTTTGTCTTCCTCTTTTCTCTTTTCTCTTTTCTCTGTTCTCTCTCTCTTTTCTCCTCTGCTTCCCCCCTTCCTTTCACCATTTCCTCCTTCCACCATGCCCCATTTCCATTCTTCTATTTTCTGTTTTATTCATTTGATAATTTTGTTAACTTTGATTGGTGCACTCCTCCTCCTGATGCTTCCTGCATTTCAACCAATTCCGTTGACGGTGACCTCCATCCTTCTACATCCTTGCCAACCCGACTCCCCATGGCGCCCCCCCACGTTTGCCCCACCCTCCAACCCAACCCTCGTCCACTCCCCCCTCCACCGCCACACCATGTCCCCTTCTAGTCCTCATCCTGGAGAGAGTGGAGCTGGAGGACCTCAGCAACAAGACCCTGAAGATCACAGACTTTGGGCTGGCGCGAGAGTGGCATCGCACCACCAAGATGAGCGCAGCGGGCACCTACGCCTGGATGGCCCCGGAGGTCATCCGCTCCTCCACCTTCTCCAAGGGGAGCGACGTGTGGAGGTGGGCGGAGCAGGAAGTGATGTGGCTGGACACCGCCCCCTGGTTGTTGTGTCAGAACTGGGGCTGACAAAATAAGTAATCCAGAAGGGTTTCCGTGTCCGAGACTTTTTATTAATTGATTGATCTTTCAGCATTATCAAAGGTTTCTTAAAAACACATTTCGCTTTTACAATCAAATCTATACTCATCTATACTACTTTCTGACTATATAATATTATACAGTATAACCAATATTGCGATGTAGAAAGTGTGGTTTGTGGCCATACTACTATACCATACTCCTGTTGAAACGTGAGGTCCAGAATGTGTCTGCCTGCTCTGTCACCAGGCTCTGTGGAAGCTTCTAACTGCTGTCAGGGTATTAAGCTCAGCTGCTTATGACTGAATGTGGGGTTTCCCTTTCCAAACGAGGATTAGGACGTGGAGGTTGATAGGCCTCAGGAAGTGAGGCACAACAGCCTCAGTCCCCAGCTGCTGTCTTGGGGATGCCAGTGTTTGAGCCGGTTGGGAGCGGGAGATGGAGGATAATTAGCTCTGTTTATTGGTAGAGTCATGGACGACATTGACAAGCAACGTGTTTGTGGCAGGCTTGGATGCATGTCTCCATGATCACTCAGCTATGACTGTTCCTACCTCTGTCCCCTCCCTTTTCCTTCTCTGTCTCGACCCTTTACTTTGAGTGAGAGAAAATCACTGAAGTTGCAATGCAAAACTGCTTTGATGATGACTGTCTCACAACAGTGAATTAGAATCACATTGTATCGTGTTCTGTCATTCTTTTCACGCTCCCTTTCTCTCCCTCCCTCCCTCTCTCTCTCTCTCTCTCTCTCTCTCTCTCTCTCTCTCTCTCTCTGTCCCCCCCTCTCTCTCTCTCTCTCTCTCTCTCCCTCTCTTGTCCTTGGTCTTCCTCCTGACGTTGTGAACAGCTATGGTGTGCTGCTGTGGGAGCTGCTTACGGGAGAGGTGCCGTTCCGAGGCATCGACGGTCTGGCCGTGGCGTACGGAGTGGCCATGAACAAGCTGGCCCTGCCGGTCCCCTCCACCTGCCCAGAGCCCTTCACACGCCTCATGGAAGGTAGGAACCGCATTTTTGGTACTTGAAGGAATTCCTTCAAGCACTGCCCTCCACCGTATTCACATAACAAGCGTTTTATCACCACAACCACAAACATTGCTGCTGTTAGAGGCACCTGGTGAGACACAACATCTCTCTGTCTTTTTAACATCTTTCTTGGCATCTTGGTTGTATTGTACAGATTACAGTTTTTCTCGATTGGTTACACACATTTTCTGAATGCATACCTCATACTCTCAGAACTCTACACACAGACAGTACATACATAAGTGTGTTGTAAAATATTTGAAAATATTATTTTTATACTCAGAAAACAGAAATACACGGTAACAAATATGTTTTACGTATTTTTCCCAGAACAACAATGTACACAGTGTACATCCCAACCAACACAAAGTTGCACATACAGTGGTCTACATACAAAACAACAGAATAATTTACTGTATAGTGTATACAGTTACATTATTATTATTTTTCTTTGTATTTGCCGTAATGTTATGGCGTTATTTTCTAGGACCATGTTCATGATTTCAGTTTCCTTTTCAGGAGACAGAAGACATTCCCGACCACCTTGTGTTGGTAATCTTTCAGTTCTGCCAAACAAATAGTAAAATACTGTAAATACTGTGTAGGAATACAAAGTAGGAATACATTTTCCAAATACTTGAAACATACTTTATTTTTACAGTCATACAGAACAGTCCACAGGCAATACTGTACTACTGTACTCATTGAGTACTGTATTGATATGCACTAGGCCTACTTCAATTTTGTAGTGAGAGTAGATTTCTTACCTATTCTCATTTCGGAAAGTCCGGATGATGGATGCTACAGTGTACCTGCTCAAATTTGGCTGTACTCTTTGCCCAGCCTCCCTCATTGTTAGACTATGGTTGACCACATGGTCAACCAAAGCGGCTCGGATCTCATCAGAGATTATGGTCCTTGGCCTTCCTCATCCCCGTCCTCCTCCTCTTACTCTCACTCCTCTGCCTCTGCCTCTGTTTCCAATGTTGGCATCCATTGCTCAAAAACAAAAGAGGTCACCTGTTGCCCTTTCATGCTAAAGCTCTGATTGCTAATTGTAAAACTGTGTGACAGGTGTTTGTCTATGCGATGAGTCAGTGTGCGACTGTGCGTATTTGAATGGCAGTGTGTTCCTTGTGAAAACAAAAGATTTTCTTCATGAAAATTGTGCCAAATGCAGAGAATTGTGTGTAGTGTTTTGAAAAAAGTGTGTTTTAGAACTGCAATTTGAGTGTAAAGCAGGAATTGTGCTTGTAGTTTAGCAGAATTGGTTCATGGGGTTGGTGCATGAGTTACATGTTGTGGTCATTGTGTCTCAAGTACCAGTATTTGTGTGTAAACAATTGAGAAAAACTGTAAGTAGGCGCACTGTGTAATTATGTTGGTAGACTATTGAATGAAATCACATAAGTGATTAACACAGTGAATTAATGAGTGAAATAGTAAAAATTAAGCAGTCTATTGTAGCTTAAGTGATATTTTGTCATCTGTCAACTGTCAGCCAATCAGCTTACTATCATATTTCAGTTGTCAAGCCAATGTCTGAATAATCTTCCAACTGGTTGTCATGGTGTTGCAGAATATCCCATGATTCCTCTTAGAGGCCATTATTGTGCCATGTCACTTTAAGTACTGCACTTCAAACAGGCCTTTTGAATAGCAGTTAACTCTACCACATGTACCACCATTTGTGTTAAAGTTCTCTAACAATCACTTGTTTTGCATTTCTCTAGACTGTTGGAACCCAGATCCTCATGATCGGCCACTGTTTACCAGTATTCTGGACCAGCTGACCACCATAGAGGAGTCAGGCTTCTTTGAGATGCCTGTGGAGTCCTTCCACTCTCTGCAGGATGACTGGAAAGTGGAGATCCAGGAGATGTTCGACCAGCTTAGGGTCAAGGAGAAGGTGAGGATCTCAGATTCCAGTCCTTCATCCATCCATCTCTCTGTCCATCCATCCATCTATTTATCCTTCTGTCTGTCCGTCCATCCATCTATTTCTCCATCCATCCATCTATGTATCCTTCTCTCCATCCATCCATCCATCCAACCATGCCCCATTCTTCCATGCATCTATCCATCTATGTATCCTTTTCTCCATCCATCCACCATCCATCCATCCCCCCTCCACCCCGTGAGTGCTACCTCAGCGTAACGCTCCACCTCTCCCGGGGGGGAGGGGGTCCCCAGGAGCTGCGTTCGTGGGAGGAGGAGCTGAGTCGGGCGGCCCTGCAGCAGAAGAGCCAGGAGGAGGACCTGCGGCGGCGCGAGCAGGAGCTGGCGGAGCGCGAGATCCACATCCTGGAGCGCGAGCTCAATGTCATCATCCACCAGCTATACCAGGAGAAGCCCCGCGTGGAGAGCAGGCAGGGCAAGTTCCGACGCAGTCGCCTCAAACTGAAGGACGGCAACCGGATCAGTCTGCCCTCAGGTGGGTCTCAGCGTCTACAGGTCCAGAGAGATTTAGAGAGGTTGATGGGTTAGTTCTTTGTCATTATTATATTTTCTTGTTGATATTTTTTGGAGCTCACATAGGATCAGGATGTATTTGTTTAATGGAATAGGATAGACTGCTAGGAAACTATGAAGGGGAACAGGATCAAGAACGTCAATGTACTTGCACAAATGGCAAATAAACGTGGAGATTAAACATGAAACTTAAACTTCAGTTTGTAAAACAAATAACAGTTTTTTTTCTACCTGAGATTTCAAGTTCAGGTTCAAGTCTTTTATTGTCAGATGCACAGAACAACACAGGGTCAGACTGGGCCCTGAAATTCTTAGGACAAGACAACGCAAAGCAACCTGGCATAATATAACAAATAAGTACACAGAACATCGATTACATCTCTGATAAGCAAAAATATAGTAAACCTCCTGATATACAATAATATACAATATTCTATACATTATACTAAACCTCTAAATACACATAATACACATAATAACCTATACTAACCTTATAAACCTGTACTAACCTAAGACAAGTGAAGTGCAATCGTGCAGTATTGCTGATAGTACAACCAGTAGCTGAAAGTGATAGTGTGTAAAGTGACTAGTGAGAAGTGTATCAGTGTCCATATCAATGTTTATTCAGAAGCCTGATGACCCTTGGAAAGAAACTGTTGTCTAGTCTGCGTGTGCGAGACCAAATGCTTCGGTATCGCCTGCCAGAAGGCAACAGGGTAAAAAGACTGAATGATGGGTGGTAACAGTCTCTCAGGATCCTGCTTTCCTGAGGCATCGTCTGTGGTAGGTGTCTTGAAGGGCTGGGAGCTTCCTGCCGATGATGAACTCAGCAGACCTGACCACACTACGTAGGGCCTTGCGGTCCCTGTCTGTGCAGCTCCCATACCACACTGTGATGCAACCAGTCAGAATGCTCTCTATAGTGCATCTGTAAAAGTTAGTGAGGAGGACTGAGTCCATGCCAAACTTCTTCAGTCTCCTCAAGAAGAAGAGGCGTTTCCGGACCGCTTTGACCACCTTGTCTGTGTGAGCAGACCAGGTGAGGTCCTTGCTGATGTTCACCCCAAGGAACCTGAAGCAGCTGACCTTTTCCACTTCGGATCCGTTGATGTGAAGGGGTGCATGCTCCTCCTCCTGCCGCCTCCTATAGTCCACAATCATCTCCTTAGTCTTGTTGACATTGAGAGAGAGGTTATTGTCCTGAAACCAGATTTTACAGGTATATTGAAGTCGTTTCATTGCAGAATTAAATAATTTCGGTATGTTCATATCTCAGATTTCCAGCACAAGATCACGGTGCAGGCCTCTCCATCACGGGACCACCGACGCAGGAGTCTCCTGGGGAGCAGCTCCAGCCCCCCCAACAGCCCCCCCATCCTGCCACGCCTACGGGCCATCCAGCGTAAGCCCCACCCCTGGGAACACATGAATCATCAGAAAACATGCTTTCATTGTCGAATTACAAAACCTATTTTGATAGTACAACATTCTTACAAAAATTGGTTTCCTGCTGTGTTTATGTATTTCCTGCTGGTGTGGGATGCGTTTCCCGCCAGTGTGTCATGTGTTTCCTGCTGGCCTGTGATGCGTTTCCTGCCATGTGTTCCAGTCACTCCGGGGGAGGGGTGCAAGGTGTGGGGCTGCACCACGGGCCTACAACTAGAGGAGGAAGAGGACCGGAAGGGCTCACGGAGGAATCGTCGCACACGCGTGTCTGGACCTCACTACCACCGGGAGCACAGCGCTGATGAGACGTGAGGCCGTGTGTGTGTGAATGTGTGAGTGCCTGTGTGTGTGAGTGCGTGTGTATGTGAGAGTGTGTCAAGGGAGGAGTTGGGATGGGGTAGAGGAGGTGCACATGTTTATGGAGGCGACAAAGTGTTGAAAAAGTCAATGTGTACATTACTGTGCATATACTGTAGTATGCAATAAGAATGTTCTCCCTCCACCGTCAGCATCAAGCCCCCTCAGGAGGGCAGCAGGCAACGTTCATGCAGCGCTCCTAACCTCCGCAGGTCACCCAGACACAGCCCTGCCGTACCCGGAGTGCCAAGCCTCACAGAGATGGGTGAGCATGATGAGCCATGACCCAAACCCAATGTACCTATGCCTGTGAATCCATCATTTGTTTGCTGTTATGATGCAACGTCGAGTAATGCTGTTCCCTTGCAGAGAACGAGGACTGCTGTTACACCGCCGAACCAGAAGGGGGAGGCTCTCCCGGCAAATCCTACCTCTGCATCCCCTTCCACAGGGAGGGGCACGCTGCTGACGGCGACAGGGAGGAGTACTGCCCCCGCAGCAACGCCCCGGACACGCCCCCCAGCAGGAAGAGCCCCAGCGGGGGCCGGCGCTCTGAGCTGGTGCTGCTGGGCTGCGGGGCTCTGCTGGCGGCAGTGGGGCTGGGCTTCAACATCCTGGCAGGGGCCCAGCCGGAGGAGAGCTCCAAGCCCCGCTGGGAGGGCTTTTTCCACCGGCCCGGGGGCCTGCGGAGGGTGGGCAGCTCCCCGACGCGCAGGCTGTTCAAGCGGGAGAGCCCCTTGAGGCTCCCTGCGGCCCCCCTACCGGAGCGCGGCCTCCCCTCCTCCCTCACGCTGCTGTCCCTGTCCTCCATGTCGGACTGTAACTCCACACGTTCCCTGCTGCGAGCGGACAGCGAGGAGCTGCTGGTCTACCGTCCAGCCTCCCCCCAGACTCTGGTCCAGCCTATACCCCAGCCTCAAGCCCAGCCCCAGCCAGCACCAATCAACCCCCTGGTCAACACCCACATAGAGAGCTTCAAGTGCCACCCCCGCCAGTCCCTGACCCCAACACACATCCCCTCCGCCCCCAGCTTCTCTCGCTGCCTGCACCGAACCCCCTCAGACGGGGCCATCAAGAAGGGCTGTCCCCCCCCACACCTGGCCCCTCTGCCTGTCAGAGTCACACTGGACAACACAGGTAGGTCCTCTGTTTTATAGAGCAATGGTATAGCTTTTATCTTTTGATACGCCATTTCGCTTTTGAGGTAATCCACAACTGTTTTTCCCTCTTCTGGCTGAACAGCTGGTTTCAGATGTTTGAGAGATGACACGTCTGAGGTTCCCCGGCTGCCTGATCCCAACCTCGTGTTTCCCCCCACACCCCGCCGTCGCTGCGCCCCCGAGCGCCCCAAAACCCTGGACTTCCTGTCTCGGCCACGCCCCTCGCCCCGGGCGCGTGGCGACATGTTTTGGGGCGACACACCAGGCGGGAGGGTCCGGTTGAGCGGACAGGGCAGTGGAGAATCCCCTGCCCACACCTCCAGCACAGAGACCCCCCCCACGGTGGAGTTCGGGGGAGGCGTGGTGCCCCCCACGCCCCTGGAGGCGCCCACCCCCTGCTCCCCCCGGAGGAGCGCCAACCTGCTGGACAAGCGAGACGAGGTACAGTCCCGGGACAGTACCCTCCCCCTCTGCAGGCCTGAGGCCGGCTACCCCCAACACTCACCCTATAACCGGTACAAGCCTGGGTTCTGGTCCTAGCTAGGCCGCCTCCTCCCTCAGCCCCCCTGTGGAGCACCGTGGTCACAGCACCTCCAGTGAGATGAGTGTGCCCACTGCTAGGCTTGCATCAGAATGATCCTCTTATTTTGCCTGATTAGATCTTAGTCTCATGCACAGGTGCCCTTGTCATTTGTCATCTGTCATTTAAAGGCTTCAGTTCCTCCTGTATGGCAACAGAAGGGGAGAGTGTTGGCTGGGATAGTGCTTCACTGAGGTATTCTTAAGTCCACAGTTTTTAATTTAAGAGTTCAAGATTGTGCATTTTAACAAGTGCACTTTTGGACAGCATTTTGAATGTAAAGCTTTATTTATTTAGGTTGACCATTTCTCCTTCGCAGTTGAGTATGGCATACTGCACTTTTTACTCATTGAGAATTATTTTGATTCTGAAAACTGAAACATTTCTTTTGTGATTTATTTGTATGTCACTTGAATGTCCTTTTGCTTAATGTTGGCTGCCAGGGCAGCAGTCGGAGCTGTTTTGTATTATTCACAATGTCGTCACCCAACACATGTAACCAACATTGTACAGAAGCACCTCACTAAGCATCAACTAGGGTACCCACAAACCATCATGCTTCTCAGAGAAACCAGTCCACGTTGTCTAATATTGCAAAACATCCCCATGATGTGTGCAGGTTTTGATGTCTTAACAAAAACATGTTTAATTACTCTGTAGATTATCTGCTTCAGAATTGGAAATTGGATTCACTGTGTGTATTGTGTGAGCAATGGAGTGCATGAGTTTTAATTAATCGTATTGTATGAAACAGGCCCAGGAGGCATGTGAAAGTATTTGTTGTTGTTGATTATGTATATTTATTTATTTGATTGTGTATTTATTTTGTTTTATATATTTTTTGTGCTGCTCTACATTTCTATTCTCTAATTGTGAACATGTGGCCCTTAATGGTGATCCTGTGCTACTGTGTTTAACGCACAGGTGCACTTGTCCAGCTGACTGGCTTCTACTCAGCACACAGTTTTAACTCAGCCTGTTTAAAGGCCCCCCAGGTTATTTACGTTGTGTTTGCAGCACTCTTCAAATCATTTTGAGTCAATTTCTCCACAAGATAAGCTACAGTGCATCGCTCCAACTATATTGACACTGTTATGAATCATTTACAACGTTGAAGCCTAGAAGCTTCCTCCTCCTCAGCTGTCCGGACAGGTTCGCATCATGGAGATGCGCACACAGCCCGCCTGAGCACTGTCTAACGTGTTAGTCTCTCCTAACGGGAAAAATTGGTCCTCCTTGAAGTTGACTAATTTCAAGTGTTAAATACTCCAAATGTGCTTTCGTTGAGAGGTGACAGTGTGGGGAATGTAAATACGGACTGCTCTATATTAGAAACAAGGGTGCTATTCATCTATAACTAATGCACTCTACTGTATCTTCCATTGACACTAAAACTGACACCGTGACCACAATACTGATGCTGTGGATGGACTAGGTTTCTGGTCCAAAACAGAGGGACCGATCTGTATTAGCACTGGAGAACACTGACTTGAGTAAAATCATGGTTAACAATTCAACTGTGCTGAAGTGCTGTACTTTGGAATTTTGCTTCATGAAAACCAAATGATCTGTGAGTGAATTTTGAATGGAGTGAGCTGTATCGTGGTTTCATGTTTTCCCACTCACCGACTCGATGGTTTCTCTACCGGCTGTGTGATGTTCACCTCATTGTTTCAGGTCACCATCAGCCCCTTCAGCAGAATGGGTCATAGTCACCATGACAACCAAAACAAGAGAAGGATCCTTCACACCTACTCTTTCACTGTGCAGTAAGTCAGACTGTTCTCATAGTGTGAATCAAAAACAGGGACACAATGAAATTTGATCAAAAACCTCACTCCACAAGATGTCCCTTTCAATCACTTGACACGTTTATTACACATATACTTACAGTTAACACAGTTTATGCAAAGACTCTGGATGACATGCCCCTGTTAGCATTCATAAAGAAGACAGGCTATTTCACAATAAAATCAGTTATCTTGCCATTTTAAAAGGTATTTACATCTTTGTTATATTCTCCTTTTGGACGTTATAACAGACTATGTAAAACGTAAACATGTGCTTGGGTTTGTAATTTATATACTTTCAATTGTGTTCAACACACCTTATATAACACTAGGCGAGTGTGAGGTCGTCTAACAGTGATTCCATGCTGTTACAAAGACATCTTGTGCGAGGGTAGAAGCTAACCCAGCCAGTTACAGTCGCACAGACACATGCTTCATCAACTCATGTCTCCATCACTGCTGGCCTGTGCAATGTTTTGACTGGCAGTGCAAAGCCATCTCACACCACACTAAACAACACTGTAATGGTATTTTCATCAAAAATACTCGTAAGGGTCTGACAGCACCAACACGTATATGTTTGTATGTTTTGTAAAAAAAACAAAACAGCTTTTACATGGATGACCTTCAGAAGCATACGTGTACACTGGGAAATCACATGACTGGCGACGAGATGGGTGAACGTGACGGTGCGAGGCTGAAGCAGCCAGCCTCTACCAGCAGGCTTCTGAGGAGTCAGGAAGAGGGTCTGGAGCAGGAACTGGGGGAGGTGGAAGGCAGGCCGCAGGAGTCTGGAGACAGTCAGAGTTTTAAGTGGCCTCTTTCTTCTCCCTCTGGGCGTTCCGACGGATCTTCATCTCGGTCAGCTGGATGTAGCGGATGACATTGGTGTCTGGGGAGGAAGCACAGGGAGCGCCTTGACAGAGTGGAGGACATACATCCCTTCAGCATTTTGTGGAGGCGTGTGTAATTGATCTGAATTCAGATTGAATTGAAGAAAGACGTCGAAAATCTCTTCAATCTTAAATCAGATTCAATGTGATACACCCATGGTAATGTGGGCATATATATTTTTTATAAAGATTAAATAATCTTAATTCACATTAAATATAAGGATGCCCAGGAAGAAACTCAAACTTAATTTTGATTGGATGTAACAATGCAGTGAAACAGACATATATTTGTATTCAGATAAACTCATTTTTATCCAGATTAAATCATCTCAATCCAGATTAAATGTGAGGATGCACAGCTCACCTGAGGGCTGCTGCTTGTGTGACTCGTTGAGGTAGTGGAGCGCCTTGTGAAAGTCTCCCAGGTGGTAGTAGGCCACACCGGAGCGGTACAGGGCTTTGAAGTTCTCCCCCTCCTTACACAGCACCTTAAGACAGTACTCCTTCACACGCTCATAGTTCACCAGCTCCATTTGCAACAGGCAGGCTTGAAGAGGAGAACAACAATTAGCAGAGGAATAGGAAGCTAAACAATGGATATGACTAACTCAACTAGCTAAACATGGGATAGGACTAGCACACTAGCCAAACTAGGCAGATGTGTAACAGCACAGTTGAAGAACATTGGAGTTTAAAAAATCCTGCTAAATGAAAACATTTAATTAAACAAGCCAACTACATGTGTATAATGACTACACTTGTCTGTGTCCTGCAGGGTATTCCTGGGTATTTGTTATTTAAGATATCAACACTGTCACTGAGAATCAGCATGGTTGTGGGGGATGATGTCTGTGACTCAGCCATGAATAAACCATCAACACGGACTTCATGGCTTGAGATGCTCTCAGCCCTCTCCCTCTCCCTCTCTCTGTGTCTCACTCTCAGTAGTACTCTCTGTTTCTGACTCAGTCTACTACTCTCTCTCTCGCTCTCTCTCTGACTCATTCCAGTACTTTCAAATGAAAGGAAAAATGATGGCCTTTGATGAGCCTACCTGCCAGACTGTTGTAACACTCCAGCTCGGCATTCTCCATCGCGCCTTTCTGCTCGTCTGTCAGGGTGGATTTGCTGATAGTCAGGAGAACTGGTGAGGGCGATTTAGTGCTGGCATCGGGGTCTCCCAGTACCCTACACAAACCTTTCATCTCTAATAATGCGCGATGGTATTTGCCAATCGCCTCCCGATACTTCTTATCCTTGTAACACTGAGTGCCTTGGGTCTTGAAGTCGAGCGCGCGTCGCACAGCATCCGCAGGTTCGGAATGCGCTGGCTTATTCACCACCGAACCTCCATGATGTCTGCTGTGATGCTGCTGGTATCGTGCATCTCTGGTCCGGCTGCTGGGAGGATGAACGCACTGCTGGAGCCGCTGGGCACCACTGCTGCTGCCTATGTTGAGGCCGCCTGTGCCACCATCAACTCTATCAGTCTGACTCAAACTCATCTTGAGAATGAAATAATAACACGTAGTCTATAGTCGACGTTCTTCACAGCTGTCTTTTTGTCTGATAAATACACCAAATTATAAGATATTCAGCGCCACATGCTCGGTTTTGCTGCTGCTTTCGTGTGTCTGCTATTCCGTCTACTGACAGTGTCGCAACAGAGTCGTCAGCGCGCAAGCTTAGTGTCCGCTTAGATTCTCGCGTACTTCCAGCGTTTTATCGTGACCCTCGGTTGGGCGTTCATACAAGAAACTCTCTCTTCAGTAAAAACAAAACAAAAAAAACGTAAATCTATGTGTTCAGACAAATCCTTGAGCAAGCAATTTATCTCACTACGAGGAATGCGATCTATACTGTTAAATCTGATAGCAACATCTTTATCTCCCAGTTGTGCAGCCAACTGCCTCCGCATAGACTAAATAATAACGCGCGTTTAGTGCGCAGGCAGTTGGGACTCTTTGATGCGCGTTGCCTGTCCTCCAAATGACAGGGTCCCAGTCCTAATGCCAGGTGGTTATGATGTCATTTGAAGCAGAGTTCACATTACTGTATGAACTTCAGGTTATTTAAGGTTAGGCTACATTGAACACAAGTAAAGGTTCATTTGAATACCATTGCTATGACATAAAGGAATTTTGAGTAGCGATTAACACTTCGTCAAGCTTGCCGCTATTCCTGCAATTTCACACGCTGTGTCCACATTGGTTGCAATCTCAAAATAAACAGGGAAAGAATGCCAGCTGTTTCAGGGTGTGCCTTGAGTTGGGATTCCAGTTCATAATATATTGTAAATTTGTGTTTGTTGAATGGTCTCTTTGTGTGTAATAAATGATGACTGTATTTGATGCAATTAAACTAAATAGTTAGAAAAAGCACAAAAAAATTACCCAGATGCTATAGTCTCTATTGAATTTGTTTGATAGGCTATCTCTTAATAATCTTGCATAGGCCATGTGTTGTGCACCTCTCTCTCTCTCTCTCTCTCTCTCTCTCTCTCTCTCTCTCTCTCTCTCTCTCTCTCTCTCTTGCTCTCCCTCTTTAAGGAATCGTTGGTGTTACATAGCCTACTGTTTTTGCGAGAATGTCAGTGAAACTATTAAATCTGGCTACAGAAACAAATTTAATCGAAATTTCTACTACTTGTTTTTCCCCTTAAAAAGTAGGCTATTCACACAGAGACCACACAGATGTTATGGGAGACAACCGGCAGGGGGCATGATTAGACTTATTCCGTCACATTCCTCTCACAGTCTGACTAGCAAGACATTATATGCGAGAAAATTATATAAATATCATACCATTACCAAAAAATAACAACTGGATAGCACAGTATTTTATTATTTTATTTTATATTTTTAAATTCACTTGAGGAGAATGTTTTAGTTTTTTGTTAAATTAAAAACGTTGACGTCATCCAACTTCGACAGTATCTAGTTTGACGACCATTTCAAGCGACCATTGTTTACAGAATGGCATCGGTGGATTTGAAAGGTAGCAACTTGTGATCCAATTATTTTACCGTTACGACTCTGTAATCCAATACTCAATCACATGTTCAATAAAAAGTAGTTTAATGTGTAACATACTGTATAGATTCAATGCGATTTGTAGGCACTCGTACATAGAAAGTTTAGCCTAACCGTTGAAATACAACTCTTGGTTGTCAGTCTCGTATCATGTGGCTAACCTTTTACCTCTCTGGCCCTGCAGACAACCTTCTAGGTATATCGTGGGTTGACAGCGGCTGGGTGCCCATTCTCAACCCAGGAAATGTCCTGGACTACTTCTCAGAGAGGAGCAATCCTTTCTACGACCGCACTTGTAACAATGAGGTCGTGAAGATGCAGCGACTCACACTGGAGCATCTGAAGTAAGAAGCTCGACATACATCTTCCCTCAATTAATAAAATATGCATAACTCATCCAAAACGTTGCGATGTATTGAAGTTGCCAAATGAGGTGACCTTTTTTGAACGTTTCATTGTCGCAGTCAGATGGTTGGTGTGGAGTACATTCTGCTTCATGCTCAGGAGCCTATTCTTTACATCATCCGTAAACAACAAAGACAGTCCCCTACACAAGGTGAGGAGTTGTGAAGGATGAGACCTTTGTAATCTCAGTCAGGTCACCCACACCACACTATTAAGATAACACTTAGACACGGGTGTAGGTTTTATGATACATTTTGAAAACTGCAAATCTGTCCCTCCCCCTCCACACACAAACACACGCACACACACTTTTTATTAAGAATAAATAATTAACAGACACATCCTCAGTTATTAAAAAAACACGGTCCCAAAGCATTATACTGTATATTCCTGTACATGTGTTAATTCCTGCTTGTTTACACCTCTCCCTCAGTGATTCCGCTGTCAGACTTCTACATCATAGCAGGGGTTGTGTATCAGGCCCCAGACCTTGGAACTGTCATTGGATCCAGAGTGGTGAGAATCACCCGTGACCCAGTCCTCACTACAGGGATAACCACATGGCTTTCATAACAGGCCGATATGGGCTGGGAGGGACTGATACATGGGGTGTTGGGTATAGCTCAGGGGTTAGAGCATTTGACTGCAGATCAAGAGGTTCAAATCCCGGAACTTCAATACAAGTGTGCTCGGAAGTTCAGTACAAGTGTGATGAAGGTGCTCTTTGGTAGGGAACACAAAGGTTCAAAAAATCTAAATGGTCCAAGGCACTCATCTGGCAAAAGGTTTACAAGCCTTATTCGAATGGATAGATGGCTTCTACCAACTGTATAGAAGAAAAAAAAAATTAAAGACAAAGTGGATGTACAGGTGACAAGACAGGAAACATTCACAAAATGTCTACAGTAACATAGGCACCAGACCACATGTATCAGAACAACTACAAGAACAACTGAAATCAATGTCTTCAATAAATCCTGGCTGTACTGTGGCCCGCACTTGGTATATGCATGTTTTAAGAATGTTCACCATGAAATAGCTGTCTGAATAAAGGCTGAAGAGTGCCTTGGACCTTTTTACCCCCTCTATGTTGCTTTTGATCAAAATGTTGTTAAAATAATGTATTATTATTATCATACTTTTATCATACTCATACTTACCATCAGAAACACTTGATCTGGTCATATCAGCTGTAATTTGGGTTAGGTTTCGACTGCTTTAATTCTTCCTTTTCCCCCTAGCTTTCTGCTGTCCATGGCGTCCAGTCAGCCTTTGACGAGGCTATGTCTTATTGTCGCTACCACCCATCTAAAGGATACTGGTGGCACTTTAAAGACCAGGAGGAAAGAGGTTAGTCTACTGGGTTATGTTGGACGCAGTGTTTCTGGGCTCTAAAAAATATGGATCAGTGTGTAGATGGGGAAATTTCTTGTGAAACAAAATATGTGTGTGCGTTAACAGAGAAGGCAAAGCCAAAGTCTAAGAAGAAAGAAGAGCCCAGTTCGCTTTTCCAGCGCCAGCGTGTGGACACACTTCTGTTGGATCTCAGATCCAAATTCCCCCCAACATTTTATCAGGTACAGTAGCCAGAGTCATCTGTTTCCTGACCAATCTAATGGATGTTATTCATCACAGGTGGTTGAGGAGGGAATTGAACCCTGTACCCTTTACATGGGAACACAAATGACTACCACTAGACCAATAGTAGTAATATGCAGGCTTTTCAGTCACAGGCAGGGCTACTCATAATGTGAGAGTTGATTCCAACCATCCATGTTTCATACTGCATACACTTAATTGGTTTATTTGATGTGAGAACAAGTAGTTGTTCTGTCTATTCTTGTATCTGTGTATGATTCAGTAATGTCCTTTTCCTCCTCCTAACTCTAGCCCAAACCTGGTGAGAAGCCTATCCCAGGTATGAATCAAACACAGATGTTGCAAATTGTTTGTTTTCCTCATCCACATAATGTTCTAATGTGTGCTAAATGACTGAGACTGAGCGCTGGGTTTTTTTTGCAGTGGAGGTGAAGAAGGAGCCAGAACCTCCAGCAGAGGTGGTGAAGCAGGAAGAGAGAGAGCCAGCGCCGAAACCCTCCGCCCCGGCTCCTCCCAGCAAACCGCCCCCTGAGAAGCGTGCTCGACTGCAATGATTGTCTGCCTTGAAAACACATCACGAAGGCACTGATGAAGGACCTTATCAGACTGGACTGTGACAAACCCTGTTTTTGATCATGATTGACAAGTGGAAGGACTCGTTTATCTCCCAAACCAATGGATACTAAACAATGGTTTCACAATCACTCAATAGAAACATCCAGGAAGTTCACAGTGCCACCACTCCTTAGACCAGTGGTTCCCAATCCTGGTCCTCGGGCCCCCCTGCCCTGCATGTTTTAGACATTTCCCTGCTCCAACACACCTGATTGAAATGAATGGGTCGTTATCAGGCTTCTGTTGAGCTTGATAATTACCTATTTATTTGAATCAGGTGTGTTGGAGCAGGGAAATATCTAAAACATGCAGGGCAGGGGGGCCCGAGGACCAGGATTGAGAACCACTGCCTTAGACATTATAATGCTGTTCATCACTATCCACATCTGTGTGGATCTTTAGTGGACCTAGAGTTAGTAGGGTTGTCAATTTGTTTTCTTTTACTGGACATTTATCTATCGTTTTTGTTTCCTTGTAATATGAATCTAGCCTGGTGTACTTGTATCAATGCCTTCCCATGTTTTTGTATAGATCAGGGTGATAATGATGACATGCTGACATCTGCACCAATCTCAGTCTCCTGCTTTATTCCCCCATACATACTTCTCCTCATTCCCAGGTCTCAAATCCATTTGAATTTAAATTCAAGTTTTTAATCAAACGAATTTCAAAATTCTCTGGATTCAAAATGTTAATGCTGAATTATTATTATTAAAGACTAATAGGAGTTGAGTAACATTAATTGTAACCCAGGTATCAAACTAAAACTGGACACTCCATTTGTCTAGGATAGGTTGTCAGTTACGATCTTGCTTTCGATTGCAGCGGTTATTTGGTGGGTTTTCTTAATTTACTACTTAGTGATACCACATGGTGGAGCTATTTATTGAAATATCACCTTTGCGATTATGATAGGAAGAAGAAACCGCACGCAGGGCGTGGTGGGATAGCAGACTTTTGACTGGAGGACCAAGAACAGTGCCCCAGCTGGCTAGCTGCAGAGAAGATGGCTGCAGTGGGGATGTTCAGGCCAGTGTCTGAAAACAGTGCACTGTTTGTCATGTTTCACGACGGCTAGCGTTCGTGTCACCCCTTTTATTTGGTCATTTCTTCAAGGATACGAAGGGGATAAAACATGGGGTCTCAAACACTTCAGATCCTCAGACAGGGGGTCTGGGCTTCAATCACAGGCGGATGGTATTACGACCCCCATCAAAATACATTTGTCAATGCTTTGCACCTCTACATCTGGCTTTTCCTGTTATGTTTTCCCTTTACGCTTTACATGGTAAGAAACTGTTTCTCTTCTTTGTTCGTGGAACCGTTTGGTTGTGGGATGCTGTCCCATATTATGAATACAACTCGACCCTCTACTACAGTACCGTTAGCATACCGCTAACGTAGTAGTACGTAGTATTGCTAGCTAGCTAGTCTGGTTGACAGACTGGTACAGTGTTTGGATAGCTAGTTAGCCATCAGCTAAGAGGTTCTTTTGTTTGGAATATGCATATTTCAAGTAAATAAACGCAGAGATTTGTATGTGTGGATACAAGACAAAGTCGCGCAACGATGCACATTCTGCTCAGTCTAATTTTACAGTTTTTGTTATTGTTGTTTGTGCTGTCACGTATACTTAGATCCTATATTATAATTATAAATGCAAACGAAATAGCTTGCTAGCAAATTGACTGGCTGTCATTTTCATAATAGAACTGGGCCAGTTTATTCACTGCATGTTGGAATAAAACTATTTACTTGCATGAACGCATCAGTGATTTTCCCAAACAGAAATCACATTGTCTGTCATTTTAATCTCAGAATTAAAACAAAGATAAACATAAAGATGGACTCTCTACTAATTTTAGTCCCCCCATAAAACTAAAAATAATGCAACTACAACGAAACATGGTTCCAGGAATGAGCTAAACCCTAATGTTAGTTTGTACAAACTCGTCCAGATGGACCCCTGCCACTACATAGCAATAAAAATGTTCATCATGACAGTGAGCAATGAGCTACTAGTGTATGGCAATGTGAATGTGATTTTGAAACTGCTGTCAATGTCAGCTATTTACATATATATGTTAAAGCTTACGGTGTAAGTATAACAGATTTTTATCTTTGGGGTTAACTCAAACCCAAATGTCCTCTCAACATGAATGTTTCTAGTTGACTTTGCTTTGGTTTGCCAGAGTTAGCAGAGACATCAGTGTGTTGAGATGTTGTTGGAAAGGATGGTACCAGTTCTATTTCAGGAGAGGAAGTTACCAAATGGCCAGCCTCGTAGTATATATTTAGTAGAAATGTTTGAGCAGCTAATAATAACAGAACATACATGCATCTCCAACCTTCGGATTACTAGCCCGACTCCCTCACCGCTCAGCCACCTGACTCCCACCTGAATTAAATACCTGCTAGTCATTTAATGGCATCATTATCATTGGACAGTTTAATTGCAATGTTAAAAGCTGTTCCTTTTTTAATCCGACGCCTGACGTGTTTCTTTCTAGGCCTTGCCCCCTACAATGGTGATTGTAGGGATCTACTGTGGTGTGATTGCGGCCATGTTTCTGCTGCTGAAGACGGTGAACTACCGCCTCCACCATGCCCTGGATGAGGGGGAGGTGGTGGAGCACCGGGCCAAGGAGACGCAGGGCGGCAGAGCCAGCACAGAAGGGGGCAACGACGGAAGTGCCACACGCCAAGAGGACAGCAACGGCCCAGGGTAAGGGTCAAAGGTTATCCGGATAAGGATTGCCTTAATTGTATCATTACTTTCGTGAAGGCTGTTGTGTGCTGAAAAGTGCAATCCATCAGGCTGGAAAAGGGCTGCAGAGTGGGGAAAAAATGCAAAACAAGTCTGTTTTAATTTTGTGAGGTGGGTGATGTCATCCAGACCACTGAGGTCGTTTCCTCTAGATTTGTCAGGACCATGAGGCCAAGGTTCTGATGGTGTGGTGAGTTAACAGACACGCAGTGCAGATGAACAGCCTGCTGACCTCAGGACAGAGTGTCGATGTGACGCTGGGGAAACGGCTCTCATGGTGCTGGAATGAAAACCCCAGAGGTTCTTTTGTTTTTTACTGCCTGTGAAAAAGTGACTCATTGGCACATTCCTGAAGGAGTACAGAGCAGGATGCTGAGAAAAGGGAAAACCTTGGAGAACTATGAGATCCTTCAACCGCAGGGTTTACAAAAGACAAGCCAACTCGCATGAATGAGGCTGTGTTTTTAAAGCCACCCACACGTTCCCCTTCTTCCAGACCTTCAGTAACGCTCTGTTCAAACTCAGGATGTCTGGTGCCTCTGTGTAATAGTTTCACACGCTCTCTTATGAAACACTTTCATCAGTCCGAAAAGTTGTCGTTTTTGGCCTGCGGTTTGTTCTTGCATACCGATTGGTGAAATGAGCACAGCGAGGCTATATATAGCCGCTAGAATGTGTTGTCCTGTTTTATATTCTTAACTACTCCCATTTAATTACAGCAATATATTGCCATGTTAGGTTACATAATTTGTAGCATCATTACTTCAGGGGAGCCTGTAATCATGGTTGAGTACATTGTTGTACTGGCAGGTAACTAATGAGACTGTGTGTGTGTGTGCGTGCATTGCGTACGTGCGTCCATTTGTGTGTGTGTGTGCATGCATGCATTCATGTATGTGTGTGTGTGTGTGTGTGTGTACAGTGACCCTGGTGGGGGTATTGAGATGGCAGACTTCATCAGACAGGAGACACCACCAGTGGACTGCAGCTCCAGAAACTCGTACACTGGGATGGACTCCAGCCACCAGGTCAGTCTGGGCGGGGCCTTAACTAGCAGGAAACACTATTAACCAGGTGGGCAGAGGGACCCAGGGGCCCTGAGAGGGCATTGAAACATAAATAGCTAACTTCAACTTGATTCTTATTATCTGGGCTACTGATGGGTACATTATTACCCCTCAGAATCAAAGTGAGGATTAATATCCTAGGTACTTAGTGAGTTATTTTTAACCCTGGAGCCCCCTCACCTCCCTCCTGAGTGCTTTGTCCTTGAGTCACTCATCAGCCTGTTATCTCCCATCTGCTATGTCGTGCCTCTAAGGCACTTCACACTGGGATCAAGGGTCAGAGTGGGGGTATTGATAAAAGATCGGTTTATTTTTGTCTGTTGCTGTCTCAGCTGTGGTTTATGCTTGATTCTGACACTGGCCGTCTTCACAGTGGCACCTGTGCAGGGATTAGTTGTCATTGAGGCAAGTGTGTTCTGACGTCGCTGCTCCTTTCTACCTCTTCATTCAGATCACTTCTAACCATGGAGGAACGACCACAGCCAAAGGTAACCCCCCCCCCCCCCCCCCCACTGTGTTGCTCCTTAGCTGGAATACCAGATGTGTTTGCAGCATTCACACTCAATCCATGCAACTTCTCTGAGGGTTTAGGTTGGTTATCAGTGCTCATCTGCAGGCAACTATGAAGTCCTTTGAGACTTTGCTTGTAATAAAGTCTATACTCATAATATTTGATTTGAACGTTTTGACCAACAAGCAAGCAGAGATTCTTACTGGGAGGGACCTGAGGCTCTCAGTTCTTCCTTAGTCAGTCTGGTCTTCACTCCTCCCCTCCCGGTGACCCTGTGGTGCGTTCGTGTTGACGATGCATCACAGACCGCTGCTGCGCTCGCTCTGCAGGGGGATGTGGTCTGACTCAGCACCACCCTGACCTCCAGTCACACCAAGATGTGGCAGCTCTATAAACAGCAAGGTGCTGGCTTTGCAAAGACAACGTTCTTTGCATTAAAAAAACGAAGCACCGGCAGGGGAGTCAGCCTCACTCTAGTGTACTTTTATTGAGGTAGAGGGAGACAATGTAGAACGAGGGAGAGGGGAGAAAGAGGGAGGGATGGAGATCAGGACGAGATGGAATGGGGGAGAGGTGGAGGGATCACGTATACAGTTGCTCTTCCAGCCCGTTGGTGTGTGGAAGCGAGGCGACTCACAGGGTCAGTTATTCAGCAGGTCCTCCCAGAGCAATTCTAATTAGCCAGCCAGTGACAGGAAGAGGGCTGAAGTGGGATGAGGACTCAAGTGTGGCTGAGCTCATTAATCTGCTCCCCCGGAGGGCTGGCCACTACTCACACTTTGAACTCAGGGCTAGCTACTGAAGGCTAGTTATAGTACACAGGGCTATCTACTCAGGGCTAGCTACTGAAGGCTAGTTATAGTACACAGGGCTATCTACTCAGGGGTAGCTAAAGTATAATGGTGAATGGACTGCGTTTATATAGCACTTTTTTTGTACCACAGCGGCACCCAAAGCGCTTTACATATTTGCCTCTCATTCACTCATTCACACACACTCACACACTGACAGTGGCAGAGCTGCCATGCTGCCCTTCAGGAGCAACTTGGGGTTCAGTGTCTTGCTCAAGGACTAGCAACCAAGGGCTAGCTACAGTTCACAGAGCTAGCAACTCAGGGATACCTTCACTGGCCTAACTACAGTACACAGGGCTAGCTACATACGGTTATCTACACAGATCTCGCTACTCAGGGCTAGCTACACAGGGCTAGCTACATACGTTTATCTACTCAGGGCTAGCTACACAGGGCTAGCTACACAGGGCTAGCTACACAGGGCTAGCTACACAGGGCTAGCTACACAGGGCTAGCTACACAGGGCTAGCTACACAGGGCTAGCTACACAGGGCTAGCTACACAGGGCTAGCTACACAGGGCTACCTTTCAAAAGACCTTTCTACATCTCCAGTTCTTAACTCATCGCAGTGGTACAGTTTAGAGTGTCCAAAGAGCTTTTGAGAGGAGAGAGGTAAGGAGGCTAACCGTGCTGGGAGTTTGGGAGTGTGTGTGCCTCTCTCTGTATTTTTGTGTATGTGTCTATATTTGTCTATGAGTTGGGGGTTGTCTAGAAAGAGAGGGTGCGACATGGATGAATAAGAGATGAAAACTGCCATCTCTTCATCCCTCTGTCTCTGCAGGAGGAGAGGTGGGGAAGACCTCAGATGACATCAGCTTGACTCTGATTCAGAGCTGTAGCCAGGATCATGGTGAGATCTCCACCTGCCCTAACCACCTGGTCTACACAATAAAACATGCCGGAGGTTTTTATAGCAGCAATACTTCACTCACTGCGTCCTCCTTCCTGTTTTCTCTCCCTCTCTCTAGACTTGATGTCAGACCCAAAGATGTACTGCCTTGTCTCCAACGACTCGTTTGCCTCCATGCAGCCCTCTACCTCCCTGGGCCCTCCAGAACTGTCGAGGGACCCCTCAGATCTCTGCAGCTCCACCACACACCATTTCAGCCAATCCCTTTCCACTTCCTGCGACACAGATCCGAGTGCCCGAGGGCCCATGCCCTCCCAGTCTTTCAGGAAGGAGCCTCGTTCGCGGGGCCTGCCGCGGACCTCCAGCTCGGCCGGCTCGGCCTTCCCTGACCCCTCCCTTCCGGACTTCAGTCTGTACCCCCCGCCCCGGAGGGGGGGCCTGGACCCCGTGTGTGAGCTGGAGGCCGCCAGGCCCCCCAGGACGGGACCGGGGGAAAGGGCAAGGGAGGGGGCAGAGAGACCCTACCAGCAGGACCACGCCGTGGCCTCCACCTCAGGGACAGAGTGCTACAGACACCAGGACCCCCGGCGCCTGGCGCGCTCAGCCTCCAGGGAGGCCGGGGAGAGGGCCTCAGGGCTGTATCAGGGGGAGGCGGGTGGAGGGGGAGGAGGCCGGGGGGGAGGTAGGGGCGGGGAGCGCAGCGCGGACAGCCTGCGTAGCCTGAGCACACGCAGCAGCGGCTCCACAGAGAGCTACTGCAGCGGGACGGACCGAGACACCAACAGCACGGTCAGCAGCTTCCACAGCGAGCAGACCAGCTCCACCCACGTGGAGAGCCTGCTGTCGCTGTCAGGGGACGAGCACGGGCGGGAGCGCAGGGCGGAGCGAGGGGCGGAGCGCGGGGCGGAGCCTCCCCTCTCAGCTGAGGGCAGGACGTCCAGCCTGGGCAGCAGCAGCAGCTCCAGATGCCTACCTGGTCTGCCCTCCAGAGAGGCCAATAAAAACCCTCACGCCAACGAGCTGACCGCCAAGCAACCCCCCGCCACCCCGGACACCGCCGAGCCCGCAGCCGCCCAGGAGGAGCCTGGCGCCCGGACCAGCGCTGACGGCTCACCCTGTGGCTTGGGCAGGGAGCGGGAGAAGGATGACGTGCGACCCAAATCAGCCAATCTGGTCCAGCGGACCTCCTCCTCGGCAGCCGGGCGCAGCAGCGGGCGGCGGCGGACGGGTAAGAAGCGAGCCAGTAGCTTCGACGCCAGCCGCCACCGGGACTACATGTCCCTGCGTGGCATCAAACCCCGCAGCACCGTGTTCGCCGGGGGCGGGGAGGAGGACTCGAGCGACCAGAGCGAGCTGAGCTGTGCCTCCAGCCTGCACTCCGCCCACCACCTCAGCACAGACAGCTCCTCCAGCAACACCTCGCACTCATGCCACTCCCCCGACGGACGCTACCGCGCCCTCCGAGCCAAGCACGCCGCCTCCTCGGCCAAGACTGTGGCGGGGGCCGAGGGGGGCGGGCGGGCCGGGGGGAAGCGGCGGGCCTCTCGTCGCACCCCCAGCACGGGCAGTGCCAAAACGCATGCCAGAGTGCTGAGTCTAGATAGCGGCACGGCGGCCTGCCTTAATGACCCCCACCGCCTGGGGGCGCCGGCCGGGGCCCGCCCTCTCACCACCTCCAAGTCGGACCTGGAGGCTAAAGAGGGGGAGGTTCTGGATGCGGCGTCCCTGTTGGGACGGGCCTCCCAGCTGGAGTCCGTGACGCGCTCTAGAAACAGTCTGCCCAATCAGATAGCATTCTCCGAGCCTCAGGACGCCACGGCTGTCTCCTCACGGGGTAGGTACTGACCAGCCTGGGGCCAAACACCCCGCCACCCAAACACTGTAACTCGCCGTCACTGAAACACTGTAGCTGAAACACTGTAACACCCAGGCATTGAAACACTCAAAAACTAGGGAGTCAGGTGGCTGAGCGGTGAGGGAATCGGGCTAGTAATCCGAAGGTTGCCAGTTAGATTCCCGGTCATGCCAACTGACGTTGAGTCCTTGGGCAAGGCACTTCACCCTACTTGCCTCGGGGGGAATGTCCCTGTACTTACTGTAAGTCGCTCTGGATAAGAGCGTCTGCTAAATGACTAAATGTAAATGTAAAAACTGAAACACTCGTTCACTGAAACACTGTATCTCACAGGCAGTGTACAGGGGAACACCCTATTCTTTCTGTCAGTGTTCAACACTAACTTAACTAACTTAAGTTCACAAAATGCCCCCCCCCCTTCCCTTCTTTTGGTTCAGAGCTGAATGATCTTCGGCTGCATAAAATAAACCTCCAGTTAGGAGATGAACCACAGCATATCTTTTATAGAGTCAGTGGGAACATTTGAACACATTATATTGGGGGATAGGGTTAGAGCTTAGTGGTTAGAACATTAGGGTTATAGCTATAGGAGTATAGCTCATGGGTTAGAGCATTTGAAAGCATATTTACTTATCACTTATCACACATTACCCTTCATCACTTTGGATGAAGGCTACTGCTAAATGAATACATTATAATTATTACCTTCTTTTTCCTTAGTACCCAAGGCCTCATTAAAGCTGTGGTTGAACTATATAATTACCATATCACCTTTGGTAATGATGTCGAACCTGTTAGAGGCAGTGGTAGTATTAAACTAGGTACCATCGTGAAAGATGGTAGTACGATGAGTTTCCAGCCCTATAATGATGCCTGAGGCTCAGGCGATGAGTAGGCCCCAAGATTTGTCTATTGTTGCCTTTGTGTGAGCCTGGACGGAAGACCCAGTGTCAGTGGAGTTACCATGGAGAGACCCAGTGTCAGTGGAGTTACCATGGAGAGCAACAACAGAGCTCCTCATGTGAGTCTCTAGCAGAAAGACTGGACCGTGTCTCCTTTGTACCAAAGTTAGAAACACTGGATCTTCTCTGTAGACTGTATTTCTCTCTCCCTCCAGGTTAGAAACAGCATCTCTACTGTAGACTGTTTCTCTCTCCCTCCAGGTTATAAACAGCATCTCTCTATAGACTGTTTCTCTCTCCCTCCAGGTTAGAAACAGCATCTCTCTATAGACTGTTTCTCTCTCCCTCCAGGTTAGAAACAGCATCTCTACTATAGACTGTTTCTCTCTCCCTCCAGGTTAGAAACAGCATCTCTACTATAGACTGTTTCTCTCTCCCTCCAGGTTAGAAACAGCATCTCTACTGTAGACTGTTTCTCTCTCCCTCCAAGTTAGAAACAGCATCTCTACTGTAGACTGTTTCTCTCTCCCTCCAAGTTAGAAACAGCATCTCTACTGTGGACTGTTTCTCTCTCCCTCCAGGTTAGAAACAGCATCTCTACTGTAGACTGTTTCTCTCTCCCTCCAGGTTAGAAACAGCATCTCTACTATAGACTGTTTCTCTCTCCCTCCAAGTTAGAAACAGCATCTCTACTGTAGACTGTTTCTCTCTCCCTCCAAGTTAGAAACAGCATCTCTACTGTAGACTGTTTCTCTCTCCCTCCAGGTTAGAAACAGCATCTCTACTGTAGACTGTTTCTCTCTCCCTCCAGGTTAGAAACAGCATCTCTACTATAGACTGTTTCTCTCTCCCTCCAGGTTAGAAACAGCATCTCTACTGTAGACTGTTTCTCTCTCCCTCCAAGTTAGAAACAGCATCTCTACTGTAGACTGTTTCTCTCTCCCTCCAAGTTAGAAACAGCATCTCTACTGTAGACTGTTTCTCTCTCCCTCCAGGTTAGAAACAGCATCTCTACTGTAGACTGTTTCTCTCTCCCTCCAGGTTAGAAACAGCATCTCTACTGTAGACTGTTTCTCTCTCCCTCCAGGTTAGAAACAGCATCTCTACTATAGACTGTTTCTCTCTCCCTCCAAGTTAGAAACAGCATCTCTACTGTAGACTGTTTCTCTCTCCCTCCAAGTTAGAAACAGCATCTCTACTGTAGACTGTTTCTCTCTCCCTCCAAGTTAGAAACAGCATCTCTACTGTAGACTGTTTCTCTCTCCCTCCAGGTTAGAAACAGCATCTCTACTGTAGACTGTTTCTCTCTCCCTCCAGGTTAGAAACAGCATCTCTACTGTAGACTGTTTCTCTCTCCCTCCAGGTTAGAAACAGCATCTCTACTGTAGACTGTTTCTCTCTCCCTCCAGGTTAGAAACAGCATCTCTACTATAGACTGTTTCTCTCTCCCTCCAGGTTAGAAACAGCATCTCCTCTGTAGCATCTGTTCCTTCTACATTCTAAGTAACTTAATAACAGCTTCGTTGGGCGTTTGTTTCTCCTTCCACACAGTGCGTTTGCTGTCCTCGGTGCGTGGGCTACTGTTTATGATGCAGCTGTTGACTGATAGTCACTGGTGGATGCCTTGTGTTGGCTGTATGAGTCAGGGTGTCTGGGTCACCCTGGCTGTGTTGCTAGCATACTGTACAACGCTGGTGTCGTGGAAGCTGTCCCATGACTGGCTGGCATGGGAGGATAGTCAGGGTGTTTCATATTTCCGTCCCGATGTGACTTTTGCCGAAGCGGATTTATGAATCCCAGGGGCCGTCTGTGTGGGAGGGGTCACGTTGTGCAAGGGAAACTCCTGAACTTTGGCTGGGACGGTGTTCTGAAATCTGATCGTGTGTTCTAATCACAGCTTCTGTCTGAAGTTCAGATGTTGTAAACGTTGTTGTTGTGGCCATGACGCTGGTTATAGATATTGTGCGTGTGCTGGATATGTGTAGATATACACACCTATATAGCGCCCCCTGTTGGCTTGCAGGGGCATCTCAGCCTCTGCCTGTCCTACTAGTCGGGAGCGTGGTAGTGAGGCAACCATACTGACACATATCTCCCCTCTCTCGGTCTCTCTCTCTGTGTCTCTCTTTGTCTCTCTCTCTGTCTCAGCCCCAGGGAGCGAGGAGGCGGTCACGTTCCGCCGCGAGCGCAGCACGTTCCGGCGGCAGGCGGTGCGTCGACGCCACAACGCAGGAAGTAACCCCACGCCCCCCGCCTCCCTCATCGGATCTCCTCTCAGGTAAGCTGGGGCTAGGACTGAGGCTCGGGCTGGGTGTGGGCTTAGGCCTGGGGGCAGGGAGTGGAGCTGAGGTTCGGCCTGGGGACTGTTGCTCTGGCTGGGGCTGGGGCTCGGCCTGTGCATGGGGCACAGGAACCCTGTCTGGGTCCTAGGTGTTGGTGAGGAGCATGCCAGCTTCCGCTCCTCCTGCTCCTCCCTGTCCATCCTCCCTGCCCATCCTCCATGTCCATCCTCCCTGCCCATCCTCCATGTCCATCCTCCCTGTCCATCCTCCATGCCCATCCTCCATGTCCATCCTCCATGTCCATCCTCCATGTCCATCCTCCATGTCCATCCTCCCTGTCCATCCTCCATGCCCATCCTCCATGTCCATCCTCCATGTCCATCCTCCATGCCCATCCTCCATGCCCATCCTCCCTGCCCATCCTCCCTGCCCATCCTCCCTGCCCATCCTCCATGTCCATCCTCCATGCCCATCCTCCATGTCCATCCTCCATGCCCATCCTCCATGCCCATCCTCCATGCCCATCCTCCCTGTCCATCCTCCCTGTCCATCCTCCATGCCCATCCTCCATGCCCATCCTCCATGCCCATCCTCCATGTCCATCCTCCCTGCCCATCCTCCATGCCCATCCTCCCTGTCCATCCTCCATGCCCATCCTCCATGCCCATCCTCCATGCCCATCCTCCATGTCCATCTTCCATGTCCATCCTCCATGCCCATCCTCCATGTCCATCCTCCATGTCCATCCTCCCTGCCCATCCTCCCTGCCCATCCTCCATGTCCATCCTCCATGTCCATCCTCCATGCCCATCCTCCATGTCCATCCTCCATGCCCATCCTCCATGCCCATCCTCCCTGTCCATCCTCCATTCAACCCCTTTATGCCGGGCCCCATTTGACCTCTGCCGTGGAGTGCTGTGTCGTTGCCATGGCACCCCTCTCAGACGGCACTGCCCTCTCTGTACTCTGCATCAGCACGTTTTGCACACCTCGTCTCTTCCCACCTCGCTTCCAAACCCAATCCGTTTCCTGTCGTGTTCCCAAGCACGCGAGACGCCTGGCAACCCTGTCGTCACGCTGTAAACACCACATCCCCGTTCAGGACTTTGTTCCCTCGGCTCTCGCTAGTGTGAGTACGATAGTCTCTGTAATAATCGTCCTGAATCCAGCTGCCGTGTCCTTCCCAGTAAACACTCTGGGCGGGGGGGCGGGGGGGAGAGATGCGTCGATGATATCGATCTTCTTCCAAATCCTTGGAGTAAGCTGCCTGCCCCTGAGAAAGCGGCCCCCATAGGAAAATAAACGACAAGCAGTTTGTGCTTTTGCGACAAGCGTCCTCAGGTTACCTCGTTGCAGATGGGAGGGGTGTCACTGGCTGTCCTAGTTCCTCTGCATTGTCTGTCATCTTAGTTGTGTAACGATAGAACTATGCTATACTGAACTGTGATCCTTGAGTAACAGATGTGCTCTCTACGTGCACAATTTGTCAGTTTGAACGAAAGCTTCAGCTAAATGACACATGACAAAAGGCACTGTCATGTAATGTTAGTATACTGTTTCCTGGAGGGTTAGGTCAGCAGATGTCTGCCTAGTTGTCCTCTAGTCTGCCTAGATGTCCTAGACTAGTCCTGCAACACACCCTGGTTGTTTTCTCCTGCTGAATTTGAAACATCTGAGTTATTCCTTCCCAGAAAACTCTCTCCCCTTTTTGCCCCCTTCCCCATGACAAGGTCACATTTCCAAAAAGCTGAGCCGCAGAAATGCTAAGCAAGGAGATCCAAGTCTGCCAATAAGGGGTCAATAAGCTTGCAAAATGTAAAACCAGTTTCCAGTTTCCACCAATCCCCAGCCAATATCAAACCCATTGCCCGTCCTGCCCTTCTTCTCAGCCCTCGGCAGACCCCCCCCCCCCCCCCCCCCCCCACCGCAGGACCGTACGCAGTGTAACCCAGCACCCCCGGGGTCCGGTCTCCCGGTGTGCAACGTGAGCAGGCTCTTCCTCCCTGCTCCGCGTGTGCGTGTGGGACTCCTGCTTCTCTTCTCAGGTTCCCGGTCCTCTCTTCCTCAACCGTTTCTCTCTTAACAGGGTTTAGTGTTGTGTTCCTTTTCTGGGATTCTTACCCTTATCTCTCTGTCTCTCTCTCTCTTACATGTCTGTTTGTCTGTTTGTGTTATACTCACCCGTGTGTGCCCTTTTGCCTATCTCCCTCCCTCTCCCTCCATCCGTCCCTTTATCTCTATCTCTCCATCTCTCCATCTCTCCATCTCTCTCTCTCTCTCTCTCTCTCTCTCTCTCTCTCTCTCTCTCTCTCTCTCTCTCTCTCTCTCTCTCTCTCTCTCTCTCTCCCTTCATACCTTTTTTTTCTCCTCCCTCCCTATCTCTGCATCTTTGACCTGTCTGATTGCCTCTGGACTAGTCTGGACTATCCGTCCCCAGACTCCATCCCGTCGTCTCTTATCGTGTACCAACTCCCCTCTCTCATCTCCACCCCGCCCCCCGCCCCCTTCCCGCTCTCCTCCTCCTCCTCCGCCAGTCTCCAGGAGGCCCTGGGGCAGGCCTCCCAGCCTTCTGCCTCCCAGGTGAAAGGTCAGCCCTCGCGAACGCCGTCCCAGGTGACCGTGCTGAGCGCTAGCGCCTCCCTGCTGGCCAGGAACGGAAGTGCTCACCTGGAAGGCTCCCAGGACAAGGCGTCCACTGTGGGAGCCACCAGCCTGCAGGAGGACTTTGGTAGGGCAGACGAGGGCAAACACCCACACAATATGACTGAGCACCTTAAATGAAACCCCTACATAGGGGCACCAAGGGGAATAGGGCACGTGTGGATGTACTAAGTCATCCATGTTTTGTATATATTTGCAATATATACATAATGAATTGCTTGTTGCGAAAACGACCGTAAACGTTTGGATGGTGGATTGGATCATTAGGTCTCATTGTTGTCGCCTTGAATAAAAGTGTGTGCTAAATGAGGAACATGTAAATGTGATTAAGCACTGTGTGCCTCAGCTGCCTGTAGGCGACCTTGTGAGTGTGTGCCGGCTTGCCTTCCAGGGAAGTTAACCCCCTCTCTGTACGAGGCGGGGGGCTGCGACATGTCCCTGGTCAACTTCGAACCGGCCACCAGACGAGCCTCCAACAACATATGGTGAGTGCCAGGCGAGACACCCAGCGGTACTGACAGAACCAGCCAGCCGTCTCAGCCCTCACAGCCTGTCTGTCTGTCTGCTCCTCAGGGACACGGACTCCCACCTCTCCAGCTCTACCTCAGTACGCTTCAACCCCCACGACCTGGTGAGTGCTCCGCCACTGTGTGTGTGTGTGTGTTTATGTATACATGTCTGTGTCTATGTATGTGTGTGCTACCTCTCACACAGGGTCATCTGTCCCTCCCCTAGGCTGTGTGTGTGTGTGTGTCTATCTATGTGTGTGTATGTGACAGTGTGCATTTCTATCATTGCGTGTGCCACCTCGTCCTCACCCGGCTGGGCGTCCCCCCAGATCCGTCTGAACCGTCTCCTGACCATGGACCCAGAGCTGCTGGAGCAGCAGGACACAGACCTGAGCCCCGAGCTGCAGGACGCCCCGCTGGGCCCCGACGACCCCGCCGCCGCCCGCAAGGCCAAGCAGTACTACCGCTTCTGGCTGCTGCCCTACCTCTGGGTGGGCCTGCACTTCGACAGGCTCACGCTGCTGGCGCTGTTCGACAGGTGAGTCCGGGGCTAGACCAACTAGACCACGTGAGACAGGAGCTAAATCAGGTGAGTCTGGGGCTAGACCAGGAAGACCAGGAGAGTCTTAGAGTTAGACCAGGGACCACTAGACCAAGGAGACAGGTCACAGGTGAGAGGCAGACAGGTCACAGGTGAGAGGCAGACAGGTCACAGGTGAGAGGCAGACAGGTCACAGGTGAGAGGCAGACAGGTCACAGGTGAGAGGCAGACGGGTCACAGGTGAGAGGCAGACGGGTCACAGGTGAGAGGCAGACGGGTCACAGGTGAGAGACAGACGGGTCACAGGTGAGAGGCAGACGGGTCACAGGTGAGAGACAGACGGGTCACAGGTGAGAGACAGATAGGTCACAGGTGAGAGACAGACGGGTCACAGGTGAGAGGGAGAGCTAGACTGGTAGGAGATGACATACCTCTTCTAGAAGCTGTTTCAGATATCAGATATGCTCTCGCTGCTCGTTGTGTGAGCGTTATCTCCCTGTTTCTGTGACAGGAACCGCGAGGTTGTTGAGAATGTGCTGGCGGTGCTGTTGGCCATCCTGGTGGCCTTCCTGGGTTCGGTTCTGCTGGTCCACGGCTTCTTCACTGACATCTGGGTCTTTCAGTTCTGCCTTGTCATTGCCAGCTGCCAGTACTCTCTACTGAAGGTGATGAATGACCAGCAGTCGGTCATCCTCTGGGTTTACATCCTGTCTGTCTGTCTGCAACCCCCCCCCAAATGTTCCCTGAATGACGAACAGGATGATGAGAAATGATTAAACCAAACACAGATTCAATGCGGGGTGTTTGTTTATCCTGTGTTTACAATTGTTGGCTGTTAATTAGGTTTTTCTGCTCTTTTCTCAGAGTGTTCAGCCAGACTCCTCCTCACCTCGACATGTGAGTGTGTCGTCGTCGTCCCCCCCCCCCCCCCCCCGTGGTAACAAGTCCTAATATAATGCTGCCAACATTCATCGTGACCCTCTTAGTCAGGAGGGTTGACTGTGTGGGATGCGGCCCTCCTCCCTCCACCCCTCCCTCCACTCGACTCTCCTCCTAGCCACTCTCCTCTCCTTCCCCCCCTTTCCCCTCCTACTCTGTCCTCCAACTGTGTCTTTTATTAATGAAACTCCAACTCTGCTGCAGGCACTGACTTTAAATAGCCAACAAGGGTTAGACTACAGACCCCCTCTCTGTCTCTCGCTTTATCTCTCTGTCCAACTCTCTTTATCTCTCTATCTCCCCTCATTCTTCCTCCATCCCCAACTCACATCTGTCTCTCTCTCTCTATCTGTCGCTCTCTCTGTCTCTCACAGACAGTCCAGACAGTGTTTGGGAAGGGTTTGACATGATTGATGTAACGTGATTGTTGGTGTATAAACGCTCACTGGGAGCGTTTTCGCTCTCACACACACGCCCACCCCGAGGGCGAAACCTGCAGACTGCCTCACACTCGCTTCTTCGCTCTCCCTCTCTTCTCTGTCCCCCCCTTTTCCCTCCTTGCTCTCTCTCTCTCTCTCTCTCTCTCGCTCTCGCTCTCGCTCTCGCTCTCGCTCTCGCTCTCAACAACTAACACTTCTACTGGTGCTCATCCCTGCTCTCTCCCTCTCACGGTTCTCAGGGCCACAACCGCATCATAGCGTACAGCCGGCCCGTGTACTTCTGCCTGTGCTGCGGCCTCATCTGGGCTCTCCACTACGGCAGCGAGAGGACCAGCTCCTCCCGCGTCACCCTGTACGGCGTGGCGCTCACCAGCTCCCTGCTGCTGGCCTCCGCCCGCGACATGGTCATAGGTGAGGTCACAGTGCAGAACCCTCAACACCGGCCCCGAGCGCTGCCCCGACGCTAGCCCCAGCGCTACCTCAACACTAACCCCCAACACTAACCTTAACTCCACCACTACCACAAGACGTCCTCAACAAAAGCCCCAACAGTAAACCTTCCCCCCAGGCCCTACCTCCTGCTCCAACCCGAACCCTGGTCTTGTCTCGGACCACAGTGTTACCTCCTGCTCCAACACTAACTGTAAGGATGAGATCTCTGTCAAGGCAGGCCAAGGATGTACGACAATATAAAAGTGTTGACTCGGTTTTATTAGCTCGACGTCGGATCATGCCACCAATCCACAACAGAGTGGCTAGCATGAGTGAATAACATGTCTCTCCGATGGCAATTATATACATAAGCTGGACAGTACACTACAGACAGATGTAGTAACCACCAAAACATGCCCTTAAACAGTACACATTCCACGAATGATGCACATGGGAAACGGTCCGCAGGTGATGCGGTCATAACTGAGTTTAGAGACCATTATCTGCTTATTCGCTCTCCAGAGGTTGCACAGAGTGCATTCCTAGATCTATATGTGTCCTTCCAGCGGCCCACGGAGCGACCTCTTGACCTCACTGAGACACAAGCTTCGTGTGTACAGAAAACCTGCATATCACTAACCCTGGTCTCGTCTCGGCCCACAGTGTTCACTCTCTGCTTTCCTGTGGTGTTCTTCATGGGGCTGCTGCCGCAGGTCAACACCTTCCTCATGTACCTGTTTGAGCAGCTGGACATCCACGTGTTTGGGGGAAACGGTGAGTCCTCTCAGCTGCGGTCTGTCCGACGTCCGGGAGAGCAGGCGAGGACGCGCTCGCACGGTTAGACATGAGGGAGTCGGACAGGGGCAAAGTGCTGATCATCTCTGCGCCAGCTGCCACATTCGGGAGCGGTGCTGTCTGCTGACCTTGCTCTCCTGTCTGTTTGCCTCCTAGTCTGTCTGTCTGTCTGTGTCTGTCTGTCTGTCTGCCTTCTATCCTGTCCTTCTATCCTGTCTGTCTGCCTGCCTTCCATTTAGTCTCTGTCTGTCTGCCTTCTATTTCTGTCTGTCATCTGTCTGTCTGCTTTTCATCCTCTCTGTCTGTCTGCCCCCCCTCCTGTCTCCTCCCCCCTTCAGTCTGTCTGCTAACCTGACTATCTGCTGACCTGTCTGTCTGCTCCCCAGCCTCCACCAGTCTCCTGTCAGCGCTCTACAGCGTGCTGCGCAGTGGCGTAACCGTGGCGCTGCTGTACGGCCTTTGCTACGGAGCCCTGAAGGTGACCTCCAACCTCCCACCTGACCAGACATTTCCCATTGTATTCATTTAGCAGGCTCCTTTATCCAGAGAGACATACAAGTAGTGCATGTGGAAGGTACAGCAGAAAATCAAGGATTAGATGTTCTAACAGTTTTCATATTTTGGTGGTTAGTCGGGGAACGGTTTTGGTTTTCAGCCAAGTGCATACTCAAGTTTGTTTTCCTTTTTCATTTAGGTCCATCACTACTTTGTTTTCACGCTCGACAAAGTTAAAATATTTGTGTCTCTGTGGGTTTGCGTGTGACTGTCTGTACTTGCGTGCATGGCTGTGTGTGTGTGTGTGTGTGTCCCTCCAGGAGACATGGGAGCCCCAGCACATCCCGGTGTTGTTCTCGGTGTTCTGCGGCCTCCTGGTGGCCGTCTCCTATCACCTCAGCCGCCAAAGCAGCGACCCCTCCGTCCTCATGTGAGCGCCTGCCCGTTACCGTGGTGATAAGTAGACGTAAACACAACAGCGCTGGTTGGGCCCCTCGAGAGCTGAATCGGAGCTTGTTGCTGAATGTCTCTACATAACAGAACATTCTAGATCAACAGTTGGTGCTGTTATATAAACATGTCCCTGAACACTGTGATAGTCGGTTCTATATTCATGGCCTCTCCTCTCCTCCCAGCTCACTGGTCCAGTCCAAGATTCTCCCCAACCTGAAAGACAAGAACCCAGAAGACCCTCTGTCTGAGGTCCAGGACCCTCTTCCAGAGAAGCTGAAGGCCTCGCTGGTGAGTTGACCATCCGACAGGAGACCTCAGGTCCAGTCTCTAACTCTGATGCTGTGGTCCATCCTCCACCCGCCAGGCCTCCTCCTAATATGTCGTGTGTCCCCCCCCCCCCCCCCCCCCCCCCCCCCACCAACAGAACGAGCGTCTCCAGTCAGACCTGATTGTGTGTGTGGTCATCGCTGTGCTCTACTTCGCCATCCATGTCAGCACAGTGTTCATAGCACTGCAGGTAATAATAACACGGTACACTGGCAGACCGCTCAGCGTGGACCTGGTCCCCTGTGGTTCCTGATGGACTGACTGCTCTCTCCCCCCCCCCAGCCTTTCCTCAGCTACGTCCTCTACGGCCTCCTGGGGGCTGTGGGCCTCCTCACTCACTACCTGCTGCCACAGGCCCGCAAGCAGCTGCCCTGGTACTGCTTCTCACACCCCCTGCTCAAAACCAAGGAGTACTACCAGTTCGAGGTCAGGGGTGAGTCTCCCAAGCACACCACGCATTTCATAAAGTAGAATCTTAGAATGGCATTTCATACTATAGAATAGCAGGCCAGTGCCTAAACCCTCTCTTCCTCAATCCAACCCTCCAACCCTCTCACCCTCCCTCCCTCCCTCCCTCCCAGGTGCAGCCCATGTGATGTGGTTTGAGAAGCTGCAGGTGTGGCTGCAGTTCCTGGAGAAGAACGTCCTGTATCCCCTGGTCATCCTGAACGAGCTGAGCGGCAGTGCCCAGGAGCTGGCCAGCCCTCGCAAGCTGGACACTGAGTGAGTCCTGCTGCTGCCCCCTGCTGCTTCCTGTACACCTCACTTGCTGGTTCTAGTGGTATTGCTTTAGTTGTAGTTTTTGATGGCGCCAGTAGTTTAACAGGCATTCAGTCAACCTAAACTGTGTAGAAGCCACAATCTAATGTTGAGTCTTTCATTTATGATGGTATTCAGAACAATTCATTCCTACATTCAACACAAACACACAAAACATTGAACAGCATTTTCTTTTGCGAGTTCAATTGTTAATTCATGATCTCTTCTAGTTTATTAAACTGATGACTGAATCATGATTAAATCTCATCTCATTTTTCTCATTAAATCTCATCTCATATTTCTTATGAACCCTGTACGAACCCTGTGGAAACCTTGTATGAACCCTGTGTTGTCTCATGTGAACCCTTTGTGGTCTTGCATAAACCCTGTACGACCCCTGTGTGACCCCCCCCAGGGTGGGAGCTCTGATGATCACCGTGGCGGGGCTGAAGCTGCTGCGGTCGTCCTACAGCAGCCCCACCTACCAGTACGTGACCGTCCTCTTCACTGTCCTCTTCTTCACCTTCGACTACCGCCACCTCTCCGAGACCCTGCTGCTGGACCTCTTCCTCATGTCTGTCGTCTTCAGCAAGGTCAGAGGTCATGCGTGTTGCGTTAATCCTTCACCACTTCCTGAAAGGGGCGGGTTCAAACGCAATCCCCTCTAATTGGCCAAGCTGTTTCCAGGCCGTGTTCACTGTACTGTCATTTACAGGTCTTATAGAGGTTCCAGGTCATAGAGAGGTCATGCCGAGGTTCATCCTCCTCCTTCTTGTCTGTGTTCTCTGCGGCTGTAAGAGTTAGCGTCGGCTGTAGCTGTGGGAGTTCATGTTGATGTCCCAGTTCATATAGAGGTCACAGAGAGGTCACAGGGTCACACAGAGGGCCCAGTTCTCATGGTCCTTGTCTGTGTCCTCTGCAGCTGTGGGAGCTGTTCTACAAGCTGCGTTTTGTCTACACCTACATCGCTCCCTGGCAGATCACCTGGGGCTCCGCCTTCCACGCCTTCGCCCAGCCCTTCGCCGTGCCTCGTATCCTCGCTCCTCAGAACTCGCTGCAATGCTCTGTGGGTTTTGTCACTGGAAGAGGTTTTAAATGATTGGAAATGGCTTCTGGGGGACTGAGTGTGATGTGTCACGTGTGTGCGACTTGAAGATCCTTGACTCAGCGTCCCGTCCCAGACTCTGCCATGCTGTTTGTTCAGGCCCTGGTGTCAGCGGTGTTCTCCACGCCTCTCAACCCCTTCCTGGGCAGCGCCATCTTCATCACCTCCTATGTTCGCCCTGTCAAGTTCTGGGAGAGAGACTACAAGTACGATCTCCCCGTCTCGTCACGTGTGCTTCGTTCAGGGGGCGGGTGTCTGTCGGTGTTTCTGACGTGTTCCGATGTGACTGTTTTTGCCGTTTCAGCACCAAGAGAGTCGACCACTCCAACACTCGCCTGGCCTCCCAGCTGGATCGCAACCCAGGTTTGGGGGCCAGATAACCCTCTCAAATCATCGTCCCAGACTGTTAAATGGGTTCCTTTATTCAATCAAACTCCCCCTTTCCAGACGCAACGGTCCCTTTTTATGAAGCTCTCTTCCTTCCTTTCCGCCCTCCTTCCCCCAGGCTCCGACGACAACAACCTGAACTCCATCTTCTACGAGCACCTGACGCGCTCGCTGCAGCACAGCCTGAGCGGGGACCTGCTGCTGGGCCGCTGGGGGAACTACACCACCGGGGACTGCTTCATCCTGGCCTCCGACTACCTCAACGCCCTGGTGCACATCATCGAGACGGGCAACGGCCTGGTCACCTTCCAGCTCCGAGGCCTGGAGTTCAGGGGTGAGGGAGGGAGGGAGGGCTGGTGACTCGCCCCTTAATCATTCTCACAGCTCTCTCTGAGTTGAGGTGACGGTGTTTCTCTCTGAGTTGAGGTGACGGTGTTTGTCTTGGCCCTGCCAGGTACGTACTGCCAGCAGAGGGAGGTGGAGGCCATCACGGAGGGCGTGGAGGAGGACGAGGCGTGCTGTTGCTGTGAGCCCGGTCACATGCCCCACCTGCTGTCCTTCAACGCGGCCTTCGGCCAGCGCTGGCTGGCCTGGGAGGTCCTGGTCACCAAGTACGTCCTGGAAGGCTACAGCATCACAGACAACAGCGCCGCCTCAATGCTGCAGGTGTTCGACCTGCGACGCATCCTCACCACCTACTACGTCAAGGTGAGTTGTCACTAGTGCACCTGTCACTCCTGTACACCTGTCACACCAGCCGCACCCGTATACCTGTACCTGCATCATCACAACGCTGTTCTTCTCTTGTGCTCAGGGCATCATATACTACGTGCTGGCCTCACCCAGGCTGGAGGACTGGCTGGCCAACGAGAGTGTGAGGGAGGGCCTGCGGGGCTGCGGAGAGCGGAACTACGTGGACCTGGACCCCACCTTCAACCCCAACATCGATGAGGACTACGACCACCGGCTGGCAGGCATCTCCAGGGACAGCTTCTGTGCGGTGTACCTCGCCTGGATCCAGTACTGCAACTCAAGGAGAGCCAAGGTTGGATATCTGGCTTCGCAATACTTTAATATCATCAATCACGGGTGGTTCGTCACGTTAGTTGAGGGGGATCAAATGCTTTTTAAGACCTGGAGCTCTCTCACTTTCCTTCTCCCTCTTCAATCTCCCATCTTGGGCCCTCTCCCCTCGTGTCTCCAGCCGCTGGACAGTGAGAAGGACTCATCTCTGGTGCTGCTGTGCTTCGGTCTCTGTGTGCTGGGCAGGAGGGCCCTGGGAACCGCAGCCCACCACATGTCCAGGTACCCGCAGTCACTCACGCATGCCCAGCACACACTCCTGTCTCACGCACACTCACCTGTCAGACAGCAGACACCAGATCATCCCCTCCTCTAAGGAAGTCACTGCATAAAACAACCTTGGTTGTGTTGGTTAGTGTTGTCTTGCGGGTCCATTGTGTAAACGATGCGTTATTTCCCTTGCTTTAGTATCCTCTTCTCTCCCTCTCTCCCCGCTCAGTAACTTGGAGTCCTTCCTGTACGGCCTGCATGCGCTCTTCAAGGGAGACTTCCGCATCTCCTCGGTGAGGGACGAGTGGATCTTTGCAGATATGGAACTCCTGAGGAAGGTGGTGGTTCCTGGGATCCGCATGTCCCTCAAGCTGCACCAGGTGAGCTCCTCACTTCCACCGCTGAAGAGATGAGCCACTTCTGAAGACTTGTCGTTTAGGAGAACCCACTTCCGTGCCCTTGTCCTGGGTTTAAATCCCACTTCTGAATATATATCAAGCCTGATGCATGAAGCCATTCCTCCACCCTTGTCTCCGTGTCTCACCCTCCGGTCTCTCTCAGGATCACTTCACGTCCCCAGACGAGTACGAGGAGCCGGCGGTGTTGTTCCAGGCCATCACTTCCCACCAGCAGAACCTGGTCATCGCCCACGAGGGCGACCCGGCGTGGCGCAGCGCCGTGCTGTCCAACTCGCCCTCGCTGCTGGCGCTGAGACACGTCCTGGACGAGGGCACCAACGAGTACAAGATCATCATGCTTAACAGACGGTTCCTCAGCTTCAGGGTCATCAAGGTGCGCCTCGGAGAGGGGGAGGAGGTGGAACAGGGAGGGGGGAGATGAGGAGGAGGTGGGACAGGGAGGGGGGAGATGAACAGTCCACATCAAAAGATAAGTCCATTTTAAATCTACAGGAGAGGAAGTGAGTGAGAAAGCCAGAGCGAGGAACGGGTGGAGAGAGTGAGAAAAAGACAGTGAGAGAGGTGTAGTTTTCCCCTACAGGAGAGTGAGACCAGCCTGGACAGGAGGCCTGGGGACTGACAGAGAGACCTCTGAGATGGTATGGATGAACAGTGAAGGCAGAGCTAACAGCTAGGTAACAGTTGGGGGGCAGAGCTAACAGCTAGGTAACAGTGATGTGGGCAAAGCTAACAGCTAGGTAACAGTGAGAGGGCAGAACTAACAGCTGGGAAACAGTGAGAGTGCAGAACTAACAGCTAGGTAACAGTGAAGGAAATGAAATAATGGTGTCTGGACTGTTGATTAAGCTGGTGGATCTCAAACTGTTTCATTATGTTAACCAGCTTGTGTGTGTGTCTGTGCGGGTGTGTTTGCGCGCGTGTGTGTGTAGGTAAATAAGGAGTGTGTGCGGGGGCTGTGGGCGGGCCAGCAGCAGGAGCTGGTGTTTTTGAGGAACAGGAACCCGGAGCGTGGAAGCATCCAGAACGCCAAGCAGGCGCTGCGGAACATGATCAACTCATCGTGCGACCAGCCCATCGGCTACCCCATCTACGTGTCCCCGCTTACCACCTCCTACTGCAACTCTCACCCCCAGCTGGGACATGTGCTGGGTGGGCCCATCAGCGGCGGAAACATCAGGAACTTCATTGTCAACACCTGGCACAGGTCCGGTTCTCTCCCGATTGGTTTAGCATCTGTGGCTCGACAGAATACCTGTCTACTCCACAGCAATTACATTTGTTTATGAATTTTCATGGAATATATAAACATGATTTATTCTTTTTAATGGGATATAACGATGATTCATATTCATGGAAGACATTGTTTATTAATGTTTATATTGGTGGGCTCCAACTTAAGTTTGGCTTTTTGAAGTCATTATTAATTGTAATGGAATTGAACAGCAGTTTATTAATGATCACGAAATGTCTGTTCATGTTGATGGAACATAGCTGAAGTTTGTTCATGTTGATGTCGTGTAGTAGTGGTTGTTCATGTTGATGTCGTGTAGTAGTGGTTGTTCATGTTGATGTCGTGTAGTAGTGGTTGTTCATGTTGATGTCGTGTAGTAGTGGTTGTTCATGTTGATGTTGTGTAATGGTGGTTTCTTGCCCCGCCAGGCTGCGTAAGGGCTGCGGCGCGGGCTGTAACAGCGGGGGGAACATTGAGGACTCGGACGCAGGGGGCCTGTCATGCGCCAGCGGGAACGGGACGGGGGTGAGTGACTCCCAGCAGAGCTCCATGTCCCAAGGAGGGGGGTCCGGACCGGCCCCTCCCCTGGCCTACCAGCCACACTCCCTGGGTGAGAACTACACACACACACACTCACACAGACACACACTCAACTACACACACGCTCCTAAACTCCTACACATGCGCACATTACCTGGTTCATGCTGAGTAGCAGGTCTGTGTTCTGTCTGAAGTTCTAACAGTGTTAGCTGGGTGATGCTGAGTCTGTGTTAACGTTCGTCAGGCACCAGTCAGAGCTCCCAGTCGGTGCAGTCTGGCCTGGTGCGCCAGTCCCCAGCCCGCGCCTCCGTGGCCAGCCAGTCGTCCTCCTACCGCTACAGCAGCAGCCGCCACTCGTCGCTCCGCACCTCCGCCACGGGCCTGGAGCCCTGCCGGCGCTCCTCCACCAGCCAGCTGTCCCTGCGCACGCTGCCCACCTCCCTGCAGCTGCGCCTGGGCCCCGGCCCCGACCCTGCCGGGCCCTCCGCCTCTCTCTCCAGCCACAGCATCCCGCCCTGCAAGCGCCACACCCTGGTGGGTCTGCTGGGGAGCGACGGGCTGGGCACCGCCGTGGGAGACCCCCTCAGCCAGCACCCCCACCAGCACAACCCCACCCTCTCCTCTGTGCGCAGGGAGGATATCTCCTATAGGGTGCAGGTTAGGAAACCTGGCTCTTCTGATCATCTCCCGTTTCACATTTTATAAAAAAAATATCATTCACACCATCCATTTACTATCTCAGAGCAAGCTTTCATGTATATATATATATATTTCATACTAAGATTTTATATCGAATAACCTTAAGTAATATTCCAGTTATTCCATAATGATTTACACCAGCAGTTTTTGACAGCTAATATGGACCTGTGTGCCGTTCGTCCCAGATCATGGACGTGAACCAGGTTCTGGAGAACATCAACCTGTCGAAGCGTAAGGAGCTGCAGTGGCCTGACGAGACCGTGAGGCTGAGGGCAGGGAGGACCTGCTGGAGGGACTGGAGCCCCCTGGAGGGCATGGAGGGACATGTGAGTACACGGAACCTTCACTTAACACCAGCATGGCTCTCTCTGGCTTCTTTTCTTGCTCATTCAGCGAAGGCCACACGTACACATTGTTTGTATCCCATTGTACGTGTGTGTTTCTCTTTCCATGTTTCTGTCCTTTTTTTCCGGTCTTTTACTCTCTCATTTGAGTTTTTTGTACTCTCGTTTTTCTTCTCTCACTCCTTGACTCCATATACATATCTGTTTATCATCATGTCTGCCTTCTGCTTGGCTCACCCGCCCTGACCTAACTTGTCTGTCTTTCTCTCGCTCTCTTTCCCTCTTCCCTTCTATCTGGCTCACCCTGCCTGTGCCGCAGGTTATTCACCGGTGGGTGCCTTGCAGCCGGGAGCCAGCCGGCCGCTCCCATATCGACAAGACCATCCTGCTGGTCCAGGTGGAAGACAAGCTGGTGCCCATCATTGAGACTGGGGTCATAGAGCTGGGAGCAGAGGTGTGACTCACCACATCCTCCAGATTGGAAACTTATCCAGGGCTGCTGGCTGGGAGCAGGACAGCGCCACCTGCAGGCCAGCAGGAAACGGGAGGAGTTCCCCCCCTCCTCGTTTCCTGTTTTCAGAGGGGGACAGGAAGCCAGGGAAAAGTGCAAGTAGAGGCAGTCACTCATGAAAAGACACACTCGTTCTACATCTGTCTGCCTTGCTCTCCGTGTCTCGCACAATGCTGCATGACAGCTTATCCTTTTAGGTTGAGCATTGCTACTGGTCAATATTCTTTTCTATGCATTTCTTTTTATCATGTTGACAGATGAACACAGGCATGTGTACACACAGACTTGCAAAATGTTTAATCAAACTCATAACAGGTTTGATGCCTGATCATGACAGATCTGAGTGTAAACTGCAAAGATTTTTCTGAGTTTTGTTGTTGTTTTGTCTTGAATTAACTTGCCAAAAAAACCTGGCATTGAGTAATGACCACGGTTCCACATTATGCGAAAGCATTTTCTTTGCTGCCAAGACTTCAGAGGATCTGATAGTGTTGTTCAGGACGTGCTGCTGCTCAACACGTTCACTCTCATTGTCATTCCTGTTTGTTTATTTTGGAAATTGCAAGAGTATTTTGCTAAAGAGAAAAAAACTTGCACTATGATTTTTGTATTTTATTTTACAGTGACGCACTACAATCTTGAGGTAATATCACATTTTATTTATTACAAACTCTGAATGGCCATGGTTACCAATGCCTTGGGAATGAATAAATGCAGTCAATCATTCTGTTATTCAGCCATTTTTGTTTGATTATTTTATGTTTGATAAACTTGAAAAAAGTTTTTACCACATATGATTATATATATATATATATGATTATATATTATGTCAATGTACAAAAGATTTTGTTTTGAATATTTATTACTGTGAACATGGTATTTACATTTTGTTACATCTTTTTTCATTTATGGGACAAACGTTTAATGTATCAAGGACCATCGGTTGAAAACAGGACGCCGAACTTTTGACTTTCCCTATTTAACTTAATTCTTTTCTATATGGAGAAATAAAAAAGCATTTGATTCATCGCTGTTGTTTTTTGTTCACTGTCATTTCCAAACTAACTGGAATTTGTATCTCTACATGATTCATTGTGTAAAGCTTGAGGGCTTTTCTTATAAATTACAGTTACTGTACAAACATGGTCATGAGAAAGTCCCTGTGCCACAGTCAGCCATTTATCTGCTGAGCAGGTGTATGTTTTGAACAATCATTAAGAAAGTCACATGATATACATCATGTATACCATGTGATATATTTTTTTTTATTTCTTTAATATATATTTATATATATATATATATGTCTGTCTGTATATAAAAAAACATTGTGCTGTACTTGGGCACCAGTTACGAGATGCAGCGCCTTTATGTCATGTGACTTTCTTAATGATTGTTCAAAACATACGCCTGCTCGCTGCTAAAAAGTTAATAACACAAAAGATTTAATTTGGAATAGGCCTACATGTACTGTTATTTGTTATTGTCGGTAGATACAAATATTCAAAAGGCCCTTTTTCAAGGACACGACACTGGCCTTATTAAAAGGCATGTTTGAAATGTTGAATTGAAGCTGTGTTACTGTCTACAAATGGTTGTATGGGCACCAGTAATCTATTCCAGAGAACAAAACATTTTGGTGGTAAAGCACATGACCAGGCATCATGTGTTTTGTCCAGTCATGTCCCGCCCTCCTGCCAATCTGATTGGCTGTCAAGCAAATCTCAATAAATGTTTACATAAAAGAGCTGGTGGCAAGTTTAGAGACTCATCCCGACAGCAACATAGGATTGAGGTAACTGGTGCTTGAAATTATTAAAACATAACGTATCACAAGTGCTGTTGTGGAGATTGTGTCAGATTTTTCGGCAGCGCTGTTTTGCAGCGAATGTTTTCCATGGGATTTCTAGGATTTGGGTAACTGGATAGATAGCTAGTCTAGCTATGCTAACTCTTGGTAGCAGTGGCTAGCTAACTGTCCCACAGACTGCCAGCGAAATCATGACACCGGAATGTTTACAGCCGTGTGTGCTATTTAACAAGGAGTGCTAATACAATTTAGCTGGTTATTATCAGGTCTGAATTGATAATGCTGTAGCTTATGCCAGCGACAAACACGGCTTTGCATGTATGAAGGAACAGTATGGTTTGATGTCCTGATTACATCACTTTTCAGGAGGAAGAATGTTCACGTCTACCGTAGCCTTGCTGGGCCTGAGCCTGGCACTGATGGCCAGTGCCTTTCCAACGCAGGAGCCGGAAAATGGTAAAAACTGGGTGGTGATTGTTGCTGGCTCCAATGGCTGGTACAACTACAGACATCAGGTAAGAATCGATATCTTAAAACGGCAATTTGGAGCGCAAGCAGTCTAAATTAATCTCACCCATTGTCACTATCATATGAGGAATTACAGTATGATAGATTGTTGTTGGTGTCCTGTGTGTTTCCTTCAGCTGCCTGTGCTTAAGAGAGAGACTTTCCATGTTATTGATCTCTTGATAGTAGGGACTATACCTATAAGACTATTATGAAGTGTGTATAAACCAATCTTTAGAGGATGAAAAGATTTACTGTCTGTAGGCCTTTATGAAAATACATGAAACAGTGGTCGATGAAACCACGCGTTCTTTGTATAACTCAGGGCTGACAGACGTGTGGACCGTGTTATAACACGCTCTGTGCTCTTCCCTTCAGGCAGATGCGTGCCATGCCTACCAGATAGTCCATAAGAATGGAATCCCCGACGAACAGATCGTGGTGATGATGTACGACGACCTGGCAGAGAATGACAAGTGAGTACGGTTTTGTGTCTTGTGTTTCGTTTTCCTGCTAACTGCTCATCCCCTGAGGGCGTACTCAAGGCGTAATCAAGTTTATGGAGTCTAAGTGTGTTTTTGTTGAATGTACTCTGGTGAAGAGTGTTCTATGTTCCTAGGAGTTATGAGACCAAGAGGGTGTGCTGTGGTTGTTGGCTCAGGTCCTGTGTGTGAGGATGGTTTGACAGCCAGGCTGTAAACAACCTGGGCTCAGAGAGAAGCCACAGGGACAGTTGGTGGAAGTCACAAGGAACTCATTTAAGCAACCCTGTACGGGTGGGAATTCAAATGAATTTCAGTCAAATCTAGACTTTGTAGCGGATTCGAAAGTTTGTCTGAGTTGTTCTATCTTTATAGTGGGCAATTAAGCACTTTAACACTGACTTGCTATGATACATTTTGATTGTATTGATTCTATGTAGGTCAGTAGTCTGTCTTTCCATATGTGATTTATGGTATGGTTTTATTGCTTTCCACCAAAAATCTGGGTTAATATTTACCTGTTAATAACATTTAAAAACGGGATAGCATGATGCACATGGCGTCTTGCATGTGGGGGGTCGTGAGATAAGGTAAATAAATATGATCTAAAATATTTTTGATGGAAGCTGCAATACTGTCAGTCTGCTGAGCTGAAAGTATTAGATGGTTGTGGTAGATTTGTCTTAGCGTGACGGTCCACCTAAAAATGAAAGGCATGGTCATAAGATGGTGGTCTGGTCGTTATGAAGGGGTGAGGAAGTGATACTGGTCCATATGCAAGGGAGTCATCATGATCGTGACCAGTCACCTGATCATTGATGCTGTAAAGTAGACTGTGTCTCTAAGGCATGAATGTGGTTATCTTGCTGGATCTATGGTGACGAGCAGAATGGAGAGATTTGTGTCAACATGACTTCTTTGTCAGCCTGTTCCCCTCCTCCAGCAGACGTGGTGATTTTCTTTGTTTGTTTCCAGTAATCCCACAAAGGGGGTGGTGATCAACAGGCCCAACGGGACTGATGTGTACAAGGGAGTCCCCAAGGACTACACAGTGGACGTGAGTTCACCTCAACACCTTTTGAAATCACAGTTATTCAGTTAACAGACAGTCCTAAGTAAGTAGGTACTTTATTGATCCAAAACGAGAAATGGTGGCATTACAGCAGACCAGATGGGAAAAACACGGGGAGAGAACATATACATACAAAACGCATCATAAAACGATAATGTTTCACGTTAATCAGGGCTTTCATGCTGACCTGTTTCTTATTTCTTTTTGTATCCTCATAACCCGTTTCCTCCTCCAGGCTGTGACACCAGAGAACTTCCTGGCCGTTCTGAAAGGAGACTCTGCTAGTGTCACGGGCGGTTCTGGCAAAGTGCTGAAAAGGCAAGTAACACGTACGGAATAGAAGGGAGATGTGAACAGTGTAACTGTGCAAAAACAATACAGGGCTACTTGGGGTTAAAAAAAAACCTGTACTGATTTAAGTGAATTCTATTTCCTTTTGGCAGCGGTCCCAATGATCATGTGTTTGTGTACTTCACTGATCACGGTGCACCTGGTATTCTGGCCTTCCCCGATGATGATGTAAGCACTTTCTTAACTTCCTGTCCAAGTCTGTGTTTGTCCTAGGCCAGGCCATGGCTGGATGACCCAGTTCTGTCATACGGTCCACATTACTGGCCAAGTCGTCTCTTTTCTCCCTCTTAAATCTTGAGTTTTGTCATAAAAAGTGAGATTTCAGCTGAGCTAAGGCGAATCTATGCTCTGCAACTTGTGACTAGTTTTGTGGGGGCGATGTGTCATGTGACAGGCGTCTCCCTGAGGTTGCTCAATACCTTGTCCGATCAGCTGACCTTGTTCACTTACCTTCACAGCATGCACATAAACATTGTTTGGAACAACAATCTAGATTTAGCCTAGTCATTGATCCTATTGGTAGGATTTTGGAAAGTTAGATGTGTTTTTCTCTCCACAGCTTCATGTTGATGACCTCATGAGTGCCATTACCTACATGCGGGAGAACAAAATGTACCAAAAGGTGCCAGTTCTCTCTTTTTAAAACACGTCTTAACTGATGTCAGGTGACACTGGTGAAAGTTGAGGGGATGAACAGGTCTGACTTGTTTCTGCTCGTCACGCTCAGATGGTGTTCTACATTGAGGCCTGCGAGTCTGGATCGATGATGGCCAGCCTGCCTGCTGACATAGATGGTGAGTGGCTCTTGAACTTCTGACCCCTGGGGCCTGTTCCATAAAGCCTACTCCAAAAAACTGGGATTAAAGTCCCAACCCTGACTTTTGTCTGGTTTAGCAACAACATGGGCAAAGCCTGACTGGCCCAGGTTAGTTTTGCAGCATAACTTGCCATAGTAACTGAGCTCAACTAAAAGTGGCTTTATGGAACCGAATTAACTGGAAATTAGTCAGACTAACTGACATAAGCCTGGTTTATTCGGTAAACTTGCTTCATGTAACAGGCCTTTAGAATCACTCTCCAGGAAAACAAGACATGCAAACAATTACAATCAATAACAGAGTCACCTCGATGTGAGTGTAGGGGAGGGAAAAGCAGGTGGCTAATCTCTGAGGAGCATACCCTCAATATGATCTAGCCTGCCTAGAACATGATGAGCAAATGATGTAATGAATAACCTCACTTCCCTGGTCTTGTAGATTCATAGAGCATATTTAACTAAGTATTTCGTTGTTGCCTTTGCGAATGTAACACTGCAATTTCCCACCAGCATCAATTAAAGTGCTGCACACGGTTCTGTTCTGCTGTACTCAGTTTGAATGGACTCTGTTCACGTCTCCTCTGTGCTCTGCTGTCGTCCTCGCTGCTGCTCTACAGTGTACGCGACCACTGCAGCCAACTCCCATGAGTCCTCCTACGCCTGCTACTACGATGAGAAGAGGGAGACCTACCTGGGAGACTGGTACAGCGTCAACTGGATGGAGGACTCCGACCTGGTGAGCTGTCTCACCCCCCCGCTGTCTCACCCCCCTGCTGTCATCCCGTTCACACAGCTGTCTCACCCCCCTGCTCAAACCGTTTCAGTCAGGACGCACGTTGAAAATAGCAGCCCCCCCCCCCTTTTGTATCCCATCATAACCAATCCTGTTGCTATAGCACTAGACTTTCTTTCTCTATGCTTCCTGCCGTGTGAGGTTCACATCGCACAGTTTGAGGACGCGTGTCTTCTTGAATGGCTTTAATCGGTAGTGTACAAGGATGAGAAGATTCTGCGTTCTGCCTGGATCATTCATCCGCTGTGTGTCTGTTTCGCAGGAGGACCTGACCAAGGAAACCCTCATGAAGCAGTTTAAGATTGTGAGGAGCCACACCAACACCAGTCACGTCATGCAGTTTGGCAACAAGGTAGGAACGACTGTTAATGAAAAAGAGAATGTATACAGTACTTATGCAGTACAGTATACAGTACGTATAAATACAATATTATTGTAGTATAATCTTAACCTAAACTTGAAATGTTTATTTGACCTGTATCTAATAATGGCCTAAATGTTTCCACTTTTTCTCCCAATCTGTTTGTTTCCTGTCCAGACCTTGGCCCACATGAAGGTGATGGCGTTCCAGGGGAACCCCAAGGCTGACTCCAGCCCCGCTCCCGCTATGACCCTGCAGCCTGTGGCTGACCCAGACCTGACCCCCAGCCCTGACGTCCCTCTCGCCATCCTCAAGAGGAAATTCATGTCCACCAATGACATTTATGCTGCCAAGGGATACGCCAAGCAGATTAGCCAACACATCAAGGTAAGATGAGAGATGAATTCACTCTCTTCTCTTCCTCCATCTTAATATTAAACATGGATGAGCAGAGCAGAGCTTTAGTGATGCTGGGGGAGTGGTCACAGCAGCAGAACTGTCCAGGAGGTCAGTAGAATTTACAGTATACTAAAAATCGAATGTCCATTAACCTTTTTAGCACGGTCACCCCAGTGTAAGGAGACAAAGAGCTGTTCCAGAATGTGGTTGTGTTTGGGCCGTTGAAGCAAGGTTACAAAATCTACTCAAACATTTGCCGATATCAAACTGATAACCTTTTTATTTACTTTCCAACGTGTGATCGTTGCGTCACCTTCAGGCTTTAGATTGGACAGGTTGTAATCACACGTGTGAGATCGTATTGCTGCTGCGGCCACTCGAGCATCGCACAGATGCGATCGTACATGTTAGCAGCTAGCAGTCCAAACCCGGTCCCGTCCTGTGAAACTGTCCGCACCGCCCTGTGAGCTGGATGTTGGGTTGTGTCCCAGGTGAGGGAGGTGCTGGCTGAGACCATGCGGAGGGTGGTGGAGATGGTGACAGGAGCGCAGGCTCAGGTCCAGAAGGTCCTGGGTGAGCAGATGGAGTTGACCCAGCACCAGTGCTACAAGGCTGCAGTGCACCACTACAAGACTCGCTGCTTCAACTGGCACGCCACGGAGGTACACGCCCAAGATTCTAGAAGTTTACTCAGATTCCACCCCCCCCCCCTCCTAGAGGGACATTCTAAAAGTCACGCTTGACCACACATGTTCTAGAATTATCAGCCTTACCTACTTCCTCAAAAATAGAACGGAGTCCCAGTGATTAAACATAAACCCAGCTAACAATACAGGTTTCACAGGGGAAACCACTGGCTTTTTGAATGGGTTTTGGTTCTTATTTACAGTCAATCAAATGCTTTCTTAAAGACAACCACCCACATACATTAGCATATTGTTGACAGCAGTCTGCTTAAAACAGTCATAAAAAGTCCCTGTTGGGAAGAGACATACATACTCCTATATAGAGTTCTGAAACCACTATCACCACTCTGACATGCATGTTTCCAGTGTCTGTTCCTGTTTACGTATATTCTGTCTGAGTTAGTATCTCGTAAACTCTCGTGGTGTTCTCCTGTGTTTCAGTATGAGTACGCCCTCAGACATCTGTTTGCCCTGGTGAACCTGTGTGAGGCGGGCTACCCAGCAGACAGGTAACGACCGGGGCGACCTGCCCACAGTCACTTCAGGAAGCCAGCAGCTGCTCGTGGCTTGACCCCTCTGTTTCCTCCCTACCCGCAGGATCCTGAAAGCCATGGACCATGTGTGTTACTTCAGGAAGTAGGCAGCGCGTCTGCAAGTGAACACACTGGAGGTTGTCGTCCGTTCGCTGTGTCTGGTCTATAAGGGGCTGAGATGAGCTTCCCTCTGCACTGATGAGGAATCAAGTTGATGATCACAAAGGGTCTTTTTTTTTTTATCACACTGCGAAACCACTTCCTTTTTTTCTTCAATGCTTTTTTTGATTTTATTGATCTTTTTAAAAGACTATTGATGATGATGATGATGATGCACTAAGTCGCTGTGAGAGTATCTGAGTTGAATGTTCTGTTCTTGATTTTAAGTCAAAACCTAAGAGAATAATGCTGACAGGCAGCTGTAGGGCTGTGTAGCCCATGGACCTGTCGTGTGATGTGGGGTGTACTCATGTGTAACTGGGATGAATGCTACTGACATGGAGACCCAACATGAAGGTCCATGGTGCAATGATGATGTCATCGAGATCTTGAAATTAAATCTGCACTCCAAAACGGCTGATAAAAGATATTTTCTTCATGTGTGATCTTGTCCTCCTAATATGTTATTCTTGTGGACACAATATGCTCTTGTGTGTGCAACAAAATTAATTGCGTAACTGCAATAATACTGTTAGGTTAAAGACTCGTTCAAATGGATGCATACTAACCTACTATGATATTTGTGATACCGTGATAGCTATAGATCATGAAGGCTCTATACCAGCATTGACTGGAATGTACCTGCGGTTCCTAGATAAAAGTACATTGCTTTGGATAAAATAATCTGCTAAAGGACTCAAATGAAATGTAAATCAAGTTTATAGTGATGGGTGAAGATTGGAAAAGTCCACTTTTGGGTGGCAGACATAACACGTTACAAAACTGTCCAACACTTCCATCTAGTGGAAATAAAAAGGTAGTCTCACTAATGTTCTGATGTCGACGAATATTTGAAACCCTCAACCTATTTGTGTCTACATGATGTTATAAACTGGGTTGTGGTGAAACAGCTCTCATAGCGTAACGCCTTCCATCCATGAGGCCTATCCCGGCCCTGATCATAAAACTGGGATTTCTATCACATCGATGTATTTCTATGGCTAGCACCGCCCTTTACGAGGTCTGTCCAATATGATACGTACCCCCCTCTCACAGCATGCGTCATCATATTTCACCTGCCTATCTCGCAAAGCAGGAAGACTACTGTGTGCTATTGACAAACTCTTCAAAATAGATAGAAACGTTCACAGACTATTCTGAAATCGGAAGGAGACATACGGGCCCACAAGCTATCTGGAAGAGCTAGCGCGAGCTAGTTCTATTCCACCCTTAGCCGCGACTAGCTACGCTACATTACAGCAGCCAGAACAGCTTATCAGTACGGTGGTGTTGGTGGTACTGTAACGTTGTCAGTCGCAGGCGGCTAACCTGCTGGAAATAGATAGGCTAGCTAACGTTAGCCAAGTTAGCTAACTAAGTACTCATAGTACGAATTAGGCAACCCTGTCGAACAATCCGACAGACAACTGTAACAGTTGCTAGACTGGTTAGGGCTTTTTTCGTAGCCGTTCACCATGGGTTCCCGAGCCTCAACGTTACTCAGAGAAGAGGAGATCGAGGAAATCAAGAAAGAAACCGGTTGTAAGTTGTTTAATTACTTAACAAGTAGTTGTGTTGCTATTCACTGTAGAAAGCTAACTAGTTTCATTCTGCTTGTTAGCTCTACTGTTGGGAATGAAGTGCTACAGTAGTGGTGGCTAACTAGTTTCATTCTGCTTGTTAGCTCTACTGTTGGGTATGAAGTGCTACAGTAGTGGTGGCTAACTAGTTTCATTCTGCTTGTTAGCTCTACTGTTGGGTATGAAGTGCTAGTGGTGGCTAGCGTGTGAAGAGAGACACATTTAACCATGTGGACTTATCGCTACTGTCTGTGTAGCTATAGATAACTTGTTTATAGCTGAATGATGGCCTTTCTTCAATCACCAGATAATCCTGAAAAATTATGAACTTAACCCGTACTGCCGTAGTCCATGTCTATGATAATAAAGGGCATCATTGGCCAGTAAATAGGGAGATTTAATAGCTTAAATGTCAATGAAAAAGGTTAGATGATGATTATTTCTTGTTTAGTAAGCTTTGGTTACTGATCTTTTGTCTGTATATGTGCACCCCCCACTTCACTTCTCGCAGTTTCTCACAGTCAGATCACCCGACTGTATAGTCGCTTCACCAGCTTGGATAAAGGTGAAAATGGAACGCTCAGGTACGGACCTTGACACCTTTCAGACATCATTAATATATTCCCAACATTAAATCTCGGCTAAACCCTTGCGTTCCACATTTAAAACAGACATACAACACCTTCAGAATAAATGGCGTGTTAAATCCGGAGAAAGTAAATGCTTAACGTTATTGTAATTGTCTAAGGTGGTGAGACATTTACTTCAGCTTTGATTAAGATCTTTATCACGTTTGTTCTTTGTGACCAGTTAGCCTACATGACTAATGTGCTCAAAGGAAATGGTCCTTGTTGAACTGTCTTTTTAAATAATAAAGGATTTACACATAGCAAGTGCTGTATGTACTTTGTCCTTGCACAAGGCATTATGTTTTGGGATATACAGAAGGAAGCTGTCCCTTATACTCAAGGTGACATTTCTTAATCATTCATCAGTTGACACAACACTGTACCCATGTCTCTAGGGCTTAATGTCTCACCCACTGTTCTCGCATCTCTATCACAACTCTAAACACATAAATAACACCCTCACACAAGCACACTCTGTTGTTCTTGGTCTGAGAATGTTTCACACAGGTCATGAATCTGTTTTCACAAAGGTCATGAATCTGTTTTGACAATGGTCAATATAAAGAAAATAAAGACATCATGTAAACATCTGGTGTCTGACAAGTTATCAGAGAAGTTATCTAGTCTAGGATCTGTAGAGAGTCATTCACAATGGGGACTGGGTAGCTTGTAGACATAGTTCAAAGTTCTGATCTCCAGCATTCACTCTCCCCAACTCTTTATCTACAGCCGGGAAGATTTCCAAAGAATCCCTGAACTGGCGATAAACCCTCTTGGAGACAGAATCATCAATGCCTTCTTCCCAGAAGGGTAAGTTCTGTCCTTAACAATTCCTTTTGGTGAACTCTGGGCTGGTACCTATGAATGGCACTTTTTGACAACAACCAAATAGTGTAACGGTGATATGTTACGAGAAGTATTTTTGCATGTATTTGTCTGTAGGCTGTGTTCTATACGCAGAACACAGTTCTAAACTTGTTTTCTTTGAAAGAAAGCTTTAGATATATCATTACCTCCCCAAAAAACTCTGTGTGTAGGCGTCTTAAATTTAGCTGTGGCTTTTAATGGCTTCTGGTTTGTCCGTGCCTCTATGGTTTGGTTTGGAACAGCTTGTGGGGGGATTTCCACCCCAGGAATGAGGGATGTGGTTAACCTTTCTATGGGCAGCAGAAGTAGTCAGAGTTCAGAGGTATATCATTAAGCTACACCTGTACTGTTTGTTTTTCATTGTGTCATCAGCCATTGTGGAGTGAAACCAGTTACTTAGTTCTAGCTTCCACACTCCCACTGAGTGCTATCCAAGTTGAACAATTGTAAATAATCCACACAAAAATGATAGATGAAGATGGAGATGGCTTACTCTTAGTAAAGCCATAGTAAATGAAAAAGACCTTCTTCCTGCCAAATGTTGTCCTTCAGTCTTGTGTGCTCTGAAAGGGTTAGTTAATTATTTGTTGTTAGTTATTTGTTTTTCTGCTTGCAGGGAGGATCAGGTGAACTTCCGTGGATTCATGCGAACACTGGCCCACTTCCGTCCGATCGAGGACAACGAAAAGAACAAGGACCCCACGGCCAGCGAGCCCCTGAACAGCAGGACCAACAAGCTCCTGTGTGAGTCTGGAGGCTGCGACCACAGGGTGTGCCCAGCCCAATCACCAGCTGCTCTCAGACACGGCCTGGGATTCCCTCGGCTGGGTTACAGGAGAGCTTGTATCATACAGAGATCGAAAGATATGGAATGATTATGTCATACAGACATATAATGATAGAGAGGTAGAATGCCTACATCATGAATGTATGATAGAATCGTAATGAAATGTTTTTCTGCCCCCTTCAGTTGCATTCCGGTTGTACGACCTGGACAGGGATGATAAGATCTCCCGTGATGAGCTTCTGCAGGTGAGGCTTGGGGCAAGTCCGGGTGGGACAGGGTACCTCTAAAATACTGGGTGCAGATCTACCCCTCTGTAGGTTTACACTCCAACCCTGCTCCTGGAGAGATACCCTCCTATTCGTTTACACTCCGACCCTGCCCCTGGAGAGATACCCTCCTGTCGGTTTACACTCTGACCCTGCTGCTGGAGAGATACCCTCCTGTAGATTTACACTCTGACCCTGCTGCTGGAGAGATACCCTCCTGTAGATTTACACTCTGACCCTGCTGCTGGAGAGATACCCTCCTGTAGATTTACACTTTGACCCTGTTCCTGGAGAGATGCCCTCCTGTAGATTTACACTCTGACCCTGCTGCTGGAGAGATACCCTCCTGTAGATTTACACTCTGACCCTGCTGCTGGAGAGATACCCTCCTGTAGATTTACACTCTGACCCTGCTGCTGGAGAGATACCCTCCTGTAGATTTACACTCTGACCCTGCTGCTGGAGAGATACCCTCCTGTAGATTTACACTCTGACCCTGCTCCTGGAGAGATGCCCTCCTTGACACGGTTGGACGCCTCTGTGTTACAGCCACATGGATTGTGAAAACCTATTTCACACAGAAACTCAAAATCAGGAACCAAGACACACCCTTATCCTGCCTCTCAGTGGAAAACAGAGCGGGCATTGTGTGTTTCAAGTGCTCATTCATGTGCCGTAATCCGAGTCAGGGATTTGTTGAGACTGAGTTAGACTGACATCTGCAGACTAGACTGGGGGGGGGACAGTGAACTCTTCCGTGATTCCGTATATGTCACGGAAGGCTTCTTTCTGGCTTCCTTCCTCTCTTATGCACACTGTGTTCTCCATGTTCTGCCCTGGCCCTCCTCCCATGAAACACATTCAGTGTCTGTGTCCTGTACTTGCCAGAAGCTGAGGGTTGAATGATTAAGGAGAGCCTGATCTCCTGTTGTGCTCAACACACAGGCAACACAACATTACTGCAGCCCAGCACACAGGCAACACAACATTACTGCAGCCCAGCACACAGGCAACACAACATTACTGCAGCCCAGCACACAGGCAACACAACATTACTGCAGCCCAACATTTCCCATGCCAGGAGCCTCTGGTTTTGATTCTCTCTAATCCTACATAGTCGTGCTTATCATCTGAAAGGAAAATTCCCAAAATGATTTCCGGATTGTTTTCCATAAATCATGACTTCTGTAATACTTGCATTTGTAGGATCTTGTGGATTGTCAGTGTTTCTGGAATGGTCTGAGCCTGTGACAGCAAACGTTGGTTTCCACAGGTCCTCAGGATGATGGTCGGGGTGAACATCTCAGACGAGCAGCTCGGCAGCATCGCTGACAGGACCATCCAGGAGGCGGACCAGAACGGAGACAACTCCATCTCCTTCAACGAGTTCATCAAGGTTCGACTGTTGACCTCCTGCTCAGAACGAGGACGCTAGCTCAACCAGATTTCTAGCCGTCTCGCTCGTTGTCTGCCACGTCATACGAAGCCAGGCCTTTCAGCTGCCTGTGTTTACATTTGTGTCCGTGCTTGTACTGAGGTTAAAACTTTATCTTCTTGGCCTCCTCAGGTGTTGGAGAAGGTGGACGTTGAACAGAAGATGAGCATCAGGTTCCTGCACTAACCTGGAGAGCCTCGCGGAAGGACTCTGGGTGCAGAAACATCATGCCAGCTGGTACAAGACCCATCTCCATTTAAACACTCTCTTACAGGCTGCTGTGGCCCTCCAGACAGCCTCCGCTCTCTGACCAAGCAATAGGTAGATAGCCCTGTCGAGTGTCTCCTTCTGTCTGTCTGCCTTGCACTGCTCTGTCATCAAAGGGAATACTTGCGTGCCTTGTTTTGTCTTGGGTTTTTATCTGCTGTCTTGATGAATATTCCCCAGAAAAGAAATCTTATTTATTTAAGACCATTCAAGGTCAAATCAGAACTCACACTGTTTAGTACCAAGGCTTTGTGTTAAACGCTAACTCTTTACACTAAATTGCTATTTGTTGAGTGTGGTACCATTGTTAAGTTATGGCTTTGCTGTTGTAATGTATAGGTAGGTAAGGCCAAAAGCTCTCAATTGTTGCGCTATATCAACACTATTCACAATTGTTGAGAATATCCTCCCTTTTTGCATATTTATCTGTGTGAATATGCAGTTATTAAAGGTAAAAGTCAGAAATGTAAATTCCAACTCAACAAAAAGAAGCATTGTCTTTTATGCCAACAAACATGTCCTCCCCTCACTCGACTCCCTAGGCCTGTTCACACCACCTCTGTCCGCCTTCCTCTCCAACACCATTCTAACGCTGAACTCTGTTTGGTGCCCCCTTCTTGTTTTTCACCCCAAACTGAAGTGCCATGTCCATGACATGTCCATGTCATGTCCATCCTTCAACCTATATGCAGAAGGGGAACCAAAGTTTTGTTTGTTTCTTGTGTGTTAACCTAGCTACTGCCAATAGACTGTAATCGCCCATCTCTTGTGCTCTTCTGTTGGACTGCAACTCGATAGCTTTGTCCCTCAGTCATATGACTGCATGGCACAGAGAGGTGCACAGAACAATTAAACCACGATCAGTCTCTTTCCAGGATCAATTTAAAACATTTCATTGTGAATAATAAAGATGCATTATATGTGTTTTTGATTTTCTTTGTTAAATGTTTTTTATTCATTTACTTATCAGGTTAGTTCCAGGTACTGCTACAACAGGCTGTATTGCATTGGAATATATATTTCTGTGTAGGCCTCTATGTATTCAAAAAAGAATTCCACTGAATGACCAGTGGGGTTTTTTGGCTAAGTGATGTGATTGTGAGTTTGTCTTTAAGATGACAGGAGATATAAGATGAGCTTGCATCTTGATTCTGGATATACAACTGTCTTCTCATCAGTTTTAGTAATCGAAAATGTGATTATCAATCCGACATTCAACTGTATAATCATGTGAATTGTCATATGTTATCAAATTAATTGTTGATTTGAATTTAATAAAACTTAAAGTGCCATGCATAAATAACTGTTAATTTAGGTATTTTGAGTCATCAGGACAACCGGTCTGGTTTGAGCCAATTCTATTTCTATCTGCGTCGTCAATTCTGGGCGGGCATTGAGTGTTGAGTGACAAGGCTGTTCAGGGTTGCCAGGTTTAAAACATGTCAAACGAAGTTGTTTCAAATAGTTTGTCTGGACGAGTTTACGCGTATCATCGATTTCTTGTGCACCCTACAGCAAAAATGTGAAGGGGGGATCATGGTGGGGAGTCAATATTTTACCGATGAGTCGTGAAAATTGTGGATCTTTAGTAAGGGGTTCCCGCACAACCTGGCATAGGCTACACATGGGTCCTTATAATTATGGCGTGAAAATGGCGTAAACATATTTTCGCTTGGGTTGGGGGGACCAGTAGTTGGAACATACATTATACGTCCCCCCCTGCCCCTTCGGATCTTGGAGATATTAATTGTAGGTTGTAACTGAAATGCTGAATTATATTTTGAAGGATCATTACTATTTCATTTGTGTATCAGGCGACAAGTCTCTTTGAGGTGGTCTCGGTAGGAACTCTCTTTGTTTACGACTATGACTGTGAGAACGTTCCCAGGCCTCTTGACTGTCCGACTTGAACAAAGATATGTAAATTAAAAGGATAACAACGGTACATTGCAACTATTTCGCCGTTTCCAGCTGATCAAAGCATCATTATGTTCATCGACCCATACCAAGGTCAGTGTCTCCAAGCCATTATGTATATCTGTCATAAATATTTTCCGCATGGTCTTGAATTTTAAATGAGTCGTATTGCTTTGTTGTGCAGGTATGTTATGGGCTGGTTCCAGAAAACGGACAATCCCGACTCCTCGTGGGTCAGGTTCTGGTCTGTAACACTTGATATTAAAGCGATATTGAAGCTTGTGGCCCTCTAGCATGGATATCATCACCGAAGCGTCAGCCTGTCAGTCAGAGTGGGCTGTCCTTATCAACTGCTCTAGAGATCCGCAAAAGACGCAGCCGAGAATGGATCATCTGCTTTGTCTGAGGCTGGTGTTAATGACACTTGTCCAGTTTGGTTCTAGCTCCAAAATAGTGGGAAAAAAAGTTTTCTCCAGTATGAAACAGTAAAACGGATGTCCCCAGCATTAGAAGTCTTAACTTGCCATACTATTATAGTTCACCTGTATGTTTTCTCCAAAGACATACCCCCTTAAAATTATGAATATAGAGTGAGATATGGGTTTCTGGAATTAAGTAGATTTTGTAATGACCCATTTGCTGGTTGCCAAGGTGAGCTTAGTTGCATTCTGTAGCAAACATTGTATGTAGCCCCTCAAGATTGTTAATGGTTGTTGGACGTCTTCAATCAAGGGGGAATTATTGCACTACCTCATTATCATGCAATGTGTGGTTATTTTATCTTCTAAGTAATAAATGTAGCATATCATACAAATTGTAGGCCTGGACCATTTAAAAACAGTACTGTACCGAAAGTCCCCCATTTAAAAAGGACCCTTTTCATGGGGGTTTAGAGAGGTGTCCGTACTCCGTACCTTCAAGATGATATCTAACATGGTAGGCTAGTGAAGAAACTGGTGTCAAGAAAAAATGTTTGAAAGTAGTGTACTTGATGCCGTTTGATGGATCTAACCAATAATCTGATGAATCAGCATCAAGTTAAGTTGTGCCCTATACCTACATTCTGAATGACAGTGTGGCCTGTATAGGTTGCAGCCTTTTAGCTCCTCTCATAAAAAACGGGATTTGTGCAATACTTGATCTTATTACATGTCATGTTGTTGACCAGAATATGTATATTATAAACAAGTGACAAGTTGTTTGAAAGCAACAAAATCACCAATGTCTTCCATTGAAAACTGTATAGTCTCATATGCATTAGCTTATTTAGCAGGACTGTGGTGCCACCTACTTACCATGCATGCAACAGGTAGTGATGCTTGCTTAATAAAGTAAAAGTGGAATAGATTTTTTTAATCTTGGGGGGGGGGAAAATAGAAAGGCCTCCTTTTTACCAGGATGAACCACCATTTCTCTGAGGCAGAGGTGTTTTGTTGACCTTGGAAACCATTTTAGCCTATATTATATTAAGAGACTAAAATGGCCCATGGGAATTCGACATGTAAAAGAGGTAGGCCTATTTTATGTGAGTTGTGATGAACTGATAATTCAACACTTTCAAATTGATAAAAAATAATGTAAAAGTCTCAGTCCTGATAATAGTCCTTGATGTAGTCGGAATAGTTCTTGTACTTGCGTCACATGGTACCGACTCGACTTGCTTTAGTAGGCTACCTTTTCTTTTCCCACTGCTGATAGAACCCCGTCAGAGTAGTCAAGGCTAGTCATCAGAGATGCTGCATGAAACTTGACATTCAACTTGACACTTTCGCTGGATCTGTTCACTGATCTTTTTTTTGCTGCCGCTATTATACACAGCCCAGTGTCATAGTCGCTATAGCCTAGTAACTTGGCTATTTAAAAATGTGAGCTGGATGTCCCGTGTAACTATTCACTCTGACAAACCAGTAGTCTGCAGTGTTTCATGTCACCTTTGGGATAGCCTCAGTACAAAGTAGGCTACAGTACAAAGTAGCCTACCAGCCACCCGATGGAAAATCCAAAAAAGCTAGTTGAGCTGGTACCATGCTGTGGAAAAGTGCCGTAGACATTGTAGAAATATATATAGACCTCTTAAATTACTAACCCATAGTTTGGAATGCAGTTTATTATTTTCGAGAGTATTAAAAAAATCAACCATAACATTGTAACTTATTGGTTTAGGGTTAGTAGCAATAACGTAAAGCATGATTTTAGCACCAGGGTATTTAAAGTATTGTGTGTGAGAAGGAGTTTTTGTATAGGGTACTTGCTGCTCCCATCATTATTTTTGTTAACAAGGAAGTGTATTGTGCACTTGGTTCTAGGATGCATTACCAGTAACCCCAGGTAGGATTACAGCAGGACCACAGTATGTTGTTTTGAGTAAAGACAGAGTAACACTGTACTGGCAAATGAAGACAAGTGAATTCACAATATGAATTTGTATTGTTCTGAATCATTGCTGAGATGTGTGTGTGTAGTAAACACGAATTGTTTCATGTCATAATATTTGAAAGCAATACAGATGGGCAATAGGTTTATCAATCTCACCGTATCATTTGATAGCCCGTCCAGGAAATTGTGTTGCCTAATGAACAAATACCGCAACAAATATTTCATTTATCACTTTTCGTCAAGGTTTAACACCATTATTACCATCCTGTTATACATACTATGTTTAACCTTTAGGTTTGTGGGAACCTATATATTTGTGGGTTTATAGGATACAAGAGAGATGCTATAAATGATTGTGGGTTAACCAATTATGCATGACAAAGCTGAATAATTAATTATTTGTATTGCATGCAATAATCCAGTTTTGTAACAATGTGAAAAGTATTAGAATTATGATACTAAAATGTTTTTGTTTTGGGGGAGGGAATTGTATCATGATCACATAACAAAAAAATAATGTTTTTGGGCCGCAAACACGTTTGAACAGCTCAGTCTCAAGGTTTTTTATGGTGTAAAAATCAAAACACCCCAAACAGGTCTATTTCTAAACATTGAAATTGACATTACCAGGCCACAACAGGGAAGTGTACTCCAGAAACACTTAAACTGAACCTACATTTACAATTAGCTATGTAAAAACTTAAGACATTGTTATATTGAGAAACTGTGAACAGTTACTGGGGACGGTATTGCATGGTTGTACACTGCTAATCAACTTCACCACAGAATGAGCCGAGTCTAACTATGCACTCCAGAGGGTGGCCCCGAGCATGTTGTTGTGAACCTCCCGTCTGGTTTCGTATTAACAATCTGCATCAGAAATTCAGCAATAAAAAACAGCATGGTGCCAATAAAACGAGTGACCTCATTTATTCAAAGAGTGAAGTGTGTTGTTTCCTGACACAAGGTCCCGGAACATCTAATAGAAATTCAAAGATACATCAGCATGCACACAATCACCAGTTTACATTAATATGCCAGACACACATACAAGCTTACGTTCAGACACAAGACAAACACACATATACCATGCAAGCATACACCTTCTCACATTTACCAGCTTATATACCAGATATACATAAGGCTGATATTCATACACCATGTTGAACAGACAAAGTGCTAGAGAACCTGTCACCTAAGCAGAACCATGACACAGGAAGCTGGAAGTCATCACCAGCCCGGCAGCCATCTAATCTAGGCTTGCAGTGCTGCTCTCTCTCAGACTGCCATGTAGCAGAGAAATGTGCTTCAGTGCAGCCTCCATTTCTTGTTTCAGCTGGAATATCAGTACAGTGTAGTACAGTATTGAAGTTTAGTTTAGTGGAGAAAGAAAGAAACACAGGGAAGCATTTGTACATGGTATTCATTAAAAACGTATCCAAAGCAACATTTATGGCTGTGAAGGCCAATAAACAGCCTAAAGCCTGTTGATAAGACATTCACAATATGTTGAGGGGCACATTAAATTACCGTAGCTATACTTTTTCCAATGGGCTCTATGTCAAAGTTAAGTGTAGAAGCCTTCACCATTGAACCATCACTGAATTGATAACTGCATAAAAGGATATACAACCATCAAAACACTTTTAAAACACAAAAAAACACTTTTAAAACACAAAAATCAACAAACACTCAAGACTAGATTGCAGTGTCTCATCTTAAAGTGGACCTTACCCATTCATGTTATCTTTCCGGATGAGAAAGAGGGAACGCAGACTGGCGAGACGCTGTGGGGCTGAGACGAGGACTACACCCACAGAACAGCCACACCCAGAGCAGCTCAGGGAATTGTAGATGCTATGGAATCATAGACATATAGCAGAGATCCATTCCCAGTTGTACATATCATGGTTAATACTACATGGGTCGTACAAACATACCAGTTTTCCCATTTCTCCTCGAGACTTGACTCTAGCTCCTTCTTGATTATCACATCTAGGGTGACCTCTAAGGAAAGATTAACTGCTTATCAAAATCAGAGTAAGTTAGTTAATAAGAATAACATTTTTTAATAGCCTACAATAGGGTGCATCGGGAACCACCATATATGTTGCTTGATTTGCTTGATTTGAAATGAAAAAACACCTATATAGTTAATCAATTCAATGTTTTTTGTAATTGTTGTAGTTTATTCGGCCTTTTGCCGAATAGGCAATCTTCCTTCCGATCAAACATACCACCCAGCCTCGTTGGCTGACTGCATAAGAGTTTACCATGTATTCATCTTTTCATTTTCTATAGCTGCGGCCAGCAGCTCTGCAGCTCTCTGTTGACCAAATATGACAGCACGGGCGTACGGGTCGTGGTTGCAGAATTCGCGCAGTTTCACTGTCCAAAAACCCTTGCGACTTTTAGACTACTTACTACTTGTAAGAATGAACTTAAAATTGAGTGGGAGCCAAACGTGAGTGGTCAAAGAGACACGTGGCCCCGGAGCCATAGCTTGCCGAGTCCTGCTCAAGACAGCAAACATTTGACGTAAACTGACAACAAATGCTGTAGACGTATGTTTTGGTTGACAATGAAACATTTTTGGCACATCAACACACCACTTACTGCTGCATATTAGTGAGTCACAACACTTTGCTTCTCCACAAAGTCCGAGTGAGTCTGCCCACACGGTGTTGCATTGTCCACAGTGGAAAGTCATGACATTCCTGTAAACACCTTCTCTTGGGTCCATTGTGTTCCTCTGAGCTGAAAATGTTGTCTTCTTGTTTTACGGGGGTTGGCATTCGACTCATTGGTGTAATACCGCCACATTCTGCTCCGGAGTGGATCAGACGATTAAAATTTAAAATCTATATCCCATAAAAAAATAACACACACAGACACCCTAAACTACATTGGCTACTGGTGGCCATTGTTTTTTATATTTTACGACCCGTGTTGACAAACACAAAATAGGGCATGGTGTCTCAAAATAATGTTTGCGTTTTCCATTTTCAACATCTTCCGTCCGATCAAACATACCACCCAGCCTCGTTGGCTGACTGCATAAGAGTTAACCATGCATCCATCTTCTCTCCTGCCCTGCCCTTCTACAGGGGTAGTTTGGTGTATATACAGTTCTGTGCAAAAGTTTTGTGCACAAATTGAGTAAAAAGTAAAGCTATAATGCTTTAAGAATTAATGGAAATGTAAAGGCTAAACTTTTTTTTTTGCACTTGCAGTATTGCCGCACAAATACAGAAGAAGAAAAAAGGTCAAATGCATGTACATATGAAAAGACGAAATAATGTACAAAATGTTGTAGGCTTAAGACTTTTGCACAGTAGAGTAAATACAGGGTGTAAGTACTGTAAATGTTCTCCGGTGGTGTCTGTGGTCTGGAGTTTGTGAAATAGTTGTTTGTTGGCCCCTTCCAGTAACGTAGGGGGTGTCATATTCTGAACTGTGTCTGCTTATGAAAGGCTGACACAACAGCATCACAGCAGAGGTACACATCTCAGCTTGACTCCAGTGAGTGTTTAAAGATCCATGTTTCATTAGCTGTGGTTAAACTGACAGCAGAAACGTTAGTATTTCCGCCAGGTTGACTTGAGGAGCCAGCTCAGTCCGTGTTCTCTTGGCTGTGGTGGAGAGAGCTCGCAGTACCAACACACCAGTCACATGAAATATCCAGTCAAAGCCTGAACAGAAACCCAAATGGAGATAACATGACCACAGAGCCTTCCTGACAGTGGTTGTACTTCCGTATTCAGGGAAAACCCATTTCAGAAGAGGCATTTCTCTCTATGGCTCTAGGTTTGTAGTGCGAGCAAATCAGAGATAGTTTGGCATGACTGCCTTATGTGAAGCACGTAGTACTAAGCGTGATCAACACACTTAACATTTCCTAACCCGTCATGGTGTGTGAACCTTTGTTTCAGACAGTTAGTTTTCCCCAGGAGGGGAAGTGCACCGTTCCTGGAGGTACTGCAATACCAGGTCGATGCGTGGAGTGGACGGAGCAAGCCCCTATTCCATCTCCCTGTTCCAAAAATCAATTTAATATATGGTCCCCGGGTAGGGGACGTATCAGATATTAAACTGATAAGAACAGATACTACACTTGATCTTAGCCAAAAGGCCGAGAAGCGATACCCGACTGCTCCTCGAGGAACCGGAGTCATTTCCAGGAACGTCATATTAATATAGGGCGTCACGATTGTACTAATTGGGCTAATGAGCTACATAATCCGTAAAAAAACTAAACGGAGTAAAAATAAACACATCATTAGCAAAGGAAAATCGCTTTAATCAACGTGCAGTCTTTGAAAACTAACGTGAAAACGTGGTGTAGCTGTCACGTGATACACGTCCCTCCAATTGGAGATGAAAGATACAACTATCGAAAACAATCGCAGTTAGGCTACTCTTCCGAGAAACAACCGGCCAATAACGTGTACATTATGTATTGGTGAAATATTTCGTATTTTCGTGGTAGCCTATTTGAACGCTGTTATGATAGCTCACGGAAGAACAAACAACAGCCATGCGAACAGCGGACTCTGGCTACGACAAAACCCTGCCATCTGCTGGGCATCATGTAGAACAGCAGCAGCCACAGCATCGGGCTTCCCAACAGAAGACCGGACCGTCACGCTGTTAAGCATATAACCAACATGGGTGATATGCATTTTGGCCATCAATTGGGACAGAAGATCAATCTTGTCTGAATCATTTATGCAAAAGTGGAAAAGGATGTGCAGTGTAAAATCACATTAGTCCTACTTTAGTTACCTACAAGTTAACAAGTTGCCTTTGAATTCGACACACACGGTTAGGAGGATAACTAGTGAACTATCATGCAGAGGCGTTGAAGCTGCGCATCATAATCAGCCATTTAAACTGATAACAAGGTCTTTGGTAATAAGCAAACGCGTGCTGGTATTGAGTTAATAGCCGGCGAGGTATGGGGTTCCATTTGTGCCCTAAATATTAACATCTGAGAGAGACGACAGTTCATTTCTATTCGACCGTAATTTGCAAAAACATGTAGCCTATACTAGTCTGCAGTTCGACGTCAGCTATGGCTGGGTCGGCAACTCGCATCTCAAGATGTGGTGCTAGGGCCTATTTGAAAGGCCCCGTGACCAAACTGCCAGGTAGCAAGAAAATAAATCACCGTAGGCCTTCCTAACTACATGCCAACTAACTACTGGGCTACCTCTCAATGTGTCTTCTTTAAACCAATGCCGGGATACATTTGCCGTGACACATTGCGCATCGAGTCGTTGGGTAATAGGGCTATAGGGCTGCACCAGGCCTGGAACACACAGGCCACAACGTTAACAGGCCAAGTGTCCTACAACTTAAGCAAAACTCAAACAACAAAAACGAATATGTCCTGACTGTTAGCTGACATGACTGTAAACATACACACGTTAACCACATACATTGTCACGCATTTGGTTAAAAAAAGAAAATAAACAACAAGCGCTCTTTCCGAATGACTTGGATCAATGCGCTGTAGTGAGAGCCCTTCCATTTCTCCCCAACGAAACACTTCCACTACAACTCCTAAAAATAACTCAGAAATCTGCTATTTGCATATGCCACAGAAGGCAGTGTATTCTAGCGAAGAGGAAAGATACAAGGAAAGCAGCATATGCATTTTTTTCGAGGCTAATCAATTTGGCAGACTTGGAAAAATTGTGTAGCCTATAGGTTTATACGACTTGCAACAGGAGTTGCCATTAAACATATACTCACAGTTTGAGAGGTCATGCGGAAAAAACGACAACGTCGTTCAAAGATCCCAGAGCTCAAACAATATAATATCAGTATATTGTTTCTGCCTCTCTGAGCCAGCTACCTCTCCTCCTTCCTCTGGTAATGCTGATGTTGAAGCAGCTAAAGCCCCCCCCCAAACATGTTCGATTTTTTTTGCACATTTTGTGGCATCCGAGGCAAGGAAAATACAAGGAATGAAATACAGGCTAACATGGGACCTACACAGGACAGCAATACAAGAGATCCACAGACCTTCTCACCTCCCAACCCCCCAGGACGTTCAAGTTTTGCACCTCATTAACATGTCTCAGGTATGCGCAGGTCAACACATTGTATTGGATTAGTCCTTTTGCAAGTGGCACTGTCTTTTGAAAGTGCATGGCACTGTCTTCGGGAGGATATTTCGTCGGCCTCATCTGAAATCTTCCCTCACGAACGGATTAAATAGGCCTAAATATACATACAAGATATGTGAAAAATAAGTTTAAATGGATTTTGTATATTAGACGCCTTGCAGGGTGGTTTGTTTGAGCTCTGGGATCTTTGAACGACGTTGTCGTTTTTTCCGCATGACCTCTCAAACTGTGAGTATATGTTTAATGGCAACTCCTGTTGCAAGTCGTATAAACCTATAGGCTACACAATTTTTCCAAGTCTGCCAAATTGATTAGCCTCGAAAAAAATGCATATGCTGCTTTCCTTGTATCTTTCCTCTTCGCTAGAATACACTGCCTTCTGTGGCATATGCAAATAGCAGATTTCTGAGTTATTTTTAGGAGTTGTAGTGGAAGTGTTTCGTTGGGGAGAAATGGAAGGGCTCTCACTACAGCGCATTGATCCAAGTCATTCGGAAAGAGCGCTTGTTGTTTATTTTCTTTTTTTAACCAAATGCGTGACAATGTATGTGGTTAACGTGTGTATGTTTACAGTCATGTCAGCTAACAGTCAGGACATATTCGTTTTTGTTGTTTGAGTTTTGCTTAAGTTGTAGGACACTTGGCCTGTTAACGTTGTGGCCTGTGTGTTCCAGGCCTGGTGCAGCCCTATAGCCCTATTACCCAACGACTCGATGCGCAATGTGTCACGGCAAATGTATCCCGGCATTGGTTTAAAGAAGACACATTGAGAGGTAGCCCAGTAGTTAGTTGGCATGTAGTTAGGAAGGCCTACGGTGATTTATTTTCTTGCTACCTGGCAGTTTGGTCACGGGGCCTTTCAAATAGGCCCTATAGCACCACATCTTGAGATGCGAGTTGCCGACCCAGCCATAGCTGACGTCGAACTGCAGACTAGTATAGGCTACATGTTTTTGCAAATTACGGTCGAATAGAAATGAACTGTCGTCTCTCTCAGATGTTAATATTTAGGGCACAAATGGAACCCCATACCTCGCCGGCTATTAACTCAATACCAGCACGCGTTTGCTTATTACCAAAGACCTTGTTATCAGTTTAAATGGCTGATTATGATGCGCAGCTTCAACGCCTCTGCATGATAGTTCACTAGTTATCCTCCTAACCGTGTGTGTCGAATTCAAAGGCAACTTGTTAACTTGTAGGTAACTAAAGTAGGACTAATGTGATTTTACACTGCACATCCTTTTCCACTTTTGCATAAATGATTCAGACAAGATTGATCTTCTGTCCCAATTGATGGCCAAAATGCATATCACCCATGTTGGTTATATGCTTAACAGCGTGACGGTCCGGTCTTCTGTTGGGAAGCCCGATGCTGTGGCTGCTGCTGTTCTACATGATGCCCAGCAGATGGCAGGGTTTTGTCGTAGCCAGAGTCCGCTGTTCGCATGGCTGTTGTTTGTTCTTCCGTGAGCTATCATAACAGCGTTCAAATAGGCTACCACGAAAATACGAAATATTTCACCAATACATAATGTACACGTTATTGGCCGGTTGTTTCTCGGAAGAGTAGCCTAACTGCGATTGTTTTCGATAGTTGTATCTTTCATCTCCAATTGGAGGGACGTGTATCACGTGACAGCTACACCACGTTTTCACGTTAGTTTTCAAAGACTGCACGTTGATTAAAGCGATTTTCCTTTGCTAATGATGTGTTTATTTTTACTCCGTTTAGTTTTTTTACGGATTATGTAGCTCATTAGCCCAATTAGTACAATCGTGACGCCCTATATTAATATGACGTTCCTGGAAATGACTCCGGTTCCTCGAGGAGCAGTCGGGTATCGCTTCTCGGCCTTTTGGCTAAGATCAAGTGTAGTATCTGTTCTTATCAGTTTAATATCTGATACGTCCCCTACCCGGGGACCATATATTAAATTGATTTTTGGAACAGGGAGATGGAATAGGGGCTTGCTCCGTCCACTCCACGCATCGACCTGGTATTGCAGTACCTCCAGGAACGGTGCACTTCCCCTCCTGGGGAAAACTAACTGTCTGAAACAAAGGTTCACACACCATGACGGGTTAGGAAATGTTAAGTGTGTTGATCACGCTTAGTACTACGTGCTTCACATAAGGCAGTCATGCCAAACTATCTCTGATTTGCTCGCACTACAAACCTAGAGCCATAGAGAGAAATGCCTCTTCTGAAATGGGTTTTCCCTGAATACGGAAGTACAACCACTGTCAGGAAGGCTCTGTGGTCATGTTATCTCCATTTGGGTTTCTGTTCAGGCTTTGACTGGATATTTCATGTGACTGGTGTGTTGGTACTGCGAGCTCTCTCCACCACAGCCAAGAGAACACGGACTGAGCTGGCTCCTCAAGTCAACCTGGCGGAAATACTAACGTTTCTGCTGTCAGTTTAACCACAGCTAATGAAACATGGATCTTTAAACACTCACTGGAGTCAAGCTGAGATGTGTACCTCTGCTGTGATGCTGTTGTGTCAGCCTTTCATAAGCAGACACAGTTCAGAATATGACACCCCCTACGTTACTGGAAGGGGCCAACAAACAACTATTTCACAAACTCCAGACCACAGACACCACCGGAGAACATTTACAGTACTTACACCCTGTATTTACTCTACTGTGCAAAAGTCTTAAGCCTACAACATTTTGTACATTATTTCGTCTTTTCATATGTACATGCATTTGACCTTTTTTCTTCTTCTGTATTTGTGCGGCAATACTGCAAGTGCAAAAAAAAAAGTTTAGCCTTTACATTTCCATTAATTCTTAAAGCATTATAGCTTTACTTTTTACTCAATTTGTGCACAAAACCTTTGCACAGAACTGTATATACACCAAACTACCCCTGTAGAAGGGCAGGGCAGGAGAGAAGATGGATGCATGGTTAACTCTTATGCAGTCAGCCAACGAGGCTGGGTGGTATGTTTGATCGGACGGAAGATGTTGAAAATGGAAAACGCAAACATTATTTTGAGACACCATGCCCTATTTTGTGTTTGTCAACATGGGTTGCAAAATAGAAAAACCAATGGCCACCAAGTACACGGACCTATTTTATCCTCTAGTCTCAAATACTTATCCAAGTCAGCCATACTAACACCCTATCCCTACTTATCCATTATATCCAAAAACATGTAGGCTATCCCTGAAAGCTGATAGTAGGCTACACAGTAGCGTAGGTGTTTGTAACTACTAACTTAACCAGCCTTTCAGATCACTAGATGTCGCCATAACGAAACATTTTCATCGAATAGCCTATGTTGGACAAACGATGAATTATTAGCCTATTTTATATCATTTATGTTGTTTCTGATTATTGTAGTTTGTCGACGTCGCCGCTCTCGATGGTGCCATTTACTACTGATAACTTAATACATTTGCGCATTTATTGCAGGAGCGTGTTCGTGAAAGGACACGCGTGTGGGCGTATGCGGAGCTTTCTGCAGTGCTGAGTAAACTACATGCAGTGTGAAGATGGCAGTGCACGTTGCAACACATAGCTTACTTTAGGCTTGCGTAGGAAGTAAAATACAAATTTAGAAGGGATGCTTTACATGGCCATCACTTATATGGTTTATTGAATTCAGTGTGTTCTAGTTAATAATGTGTATCCTACCACTAGAAAGTACGCTATTCCTCAAACTATCCAGGAAGTGTTTTAAATATTTCCCATCATTCAATTCGTTTGTGACTGCTCTTGCATATTTAGATAAATTGTTGCGATTGTCGGTGTACATTTACCTTAGTTTTCAAGTAGAATTGCCTACGTTAATTCACAGATTTTGACTTTAAGTTTGAAATGTAAATGTAAATCTGTGTAAAACCGTAACTGAGAATGTCATGTCGTTGAAAGGCATCCCATTTTGAGACAGTAGAAGGGCAGTACACTCTGGTTTCTCTTCAGATCGCATAAATCTTTCGCCTTTTACTAAAGATTTCCGTGGAGAGGAAGATTACGAGTATCAACCAATTTTTTGATGCCCTGCCTTACGGCGGGGCTTCCTATATTGTTTAAATTAAGCAAGAAGTAATTCATAGCAGTATTGTGATTCTGAAATTTGATAATTTTGTTGTCAGATGCACAAAACAACAAGTCAGTCTGGGCACTGAAATTCTTAGGACAAGCCAACGTAAAGCAACCGAACATAACATAGTACAAGTAGCCTACTCAGAATATAAATTACACCAATGATAGCAAAAACAAGATCAATTTCTGAACCTCTTATAATAATGAATACTTGAAGAAAACAACGAATTGAAATACGACAATGTATGTGAGACGGCGCTGCTTTATGAACTGATTTCAATCCGCCGCGTCTGTTAATATTTACACTGGCATGTAGGTGGCGCCCAAGTACTGTCATCCGGATCAACGGGCCCCAGTCTCGGCCGTCTATATATAGCCTTCTGTAAGCCTATATTTGACATTATTTTACTTTTAAGTATATACATTCTAATTTATGTTCGACCTCTTTGCTGAAACTTGTGAAATATTTTCTCCACAGCATCGTTGCCAAAAATAAGACACACTTCACAACAAATCACGGAATAAAAAATAATTATACAAAACGAGAAAGAAGAAAATCCAGTTGTGAACTACTCGTTTCATGGTTTATTGATGTGTTGAGGATGAGTTGAGCACTGTTTGAATCAAGGGCAGTTCAAAAGAAGATCGTATTGTTGTCTTGGAACAAACGGCAATGATATTATAAACACTCCCTATATTCTAGTATGAGTGAAGAACAGATCATGCATAAACGAATTTATTGTATTTGACTATCTCTATATCTCTCTTCTTTTTTTAAAACGTTGCGGGCCTTAAGCATCAACGGATCCGAAGTGGAAAAGGTCAGCTGCTTCAGGTTCCTCGGGGTGAACATCAGCAATGACCTCACCTGGTCTGCTCACACGGACAAGGTGGTCAAAGCGGTCCGGAAACGCCTCTTCTTCTTGAGGAGATTGAAGAAGTTTGGCATGGACTCGGTCATCCTCATTAACTTTTACAGATGCACTATAGAGAGCATTCTGACTGGCTGCATCACAGTGTGGTATGGGAGCTGCACAGACAGGGACCGCAAGGCCCTACGTAGTGTGGTCAGATCTGCTGAGTTCATCATCGGCAGGAAGCTCCCAGCCCTTCAAGACACCTACCACAGACGATGCCTTAGGAAAGCAGGATCCTGAGAGACTGTTAGCACCCATTCTTCAGTCTCTTTATCCCATTGCCTTCTGGCAGGAGCTGCTGTAGCATTCAGTCTCGCACGAGCAGACTGGACAATAGTTTCTATCCAAGGGTCATCAGGCTTCTGAATGGACATTGATACATTTCTCACTAGTCACTTTACATTGTTACATTGTCACTTTCAGCTCAATATTGCACTATTGCACTAACTGTACCCCACTTGTCTTAGGTTAGTATAGGTCTTGTCTTAGGTTAGTATAGGTATATACGGTTAGTATAGGTATATAAGGTTAGTATAGGTCATTATGTGTATTAATGTATAATGTGTATTATTGTATATTGCATACTTTTTTGTATAATAGGATGTTTATTACTATTATTATTATTTATTTTTTCAATTTTATTTGAGCTTATCATAGATGTAATCTATGTTCTTAGTACTTACATGTTATGTTATGCTAGGTTGCTTGCGTTGTCTTGTCCCAAGAATGTCAGTGCCCAGTCTGACCTTGTGTTGTTCTGTGCACCTGACAATAACATTTGAAACTAAGCCACAGTGACATATTACCTCGTCTCCACAGTGTGCAATAGGCCTACCTTTTCTTTTACTGCAGTGTTTATATTTTACCATTCATATGTATCAAACTGCAGGCGATTTTATATGACACCCATTGTACAACATTGTATAAATAAAACGATCCCGTCAACTCACTGAACTGAACTCGCCGGGAAACGGGGCAGGAGGTCGCCGGCATCCAAATTCATCAGCATCTCATTCAAAATTAGTGAAGTGGGAGAACGAGTTTCTATTGGTTGAGAAACTCCCAGCTGCATCGGAGACCCAATCACTAGGCTTAATTTTCAATACTTTGAAACATCGGATTTCAAACCGTTAAGCGCGGTTAAAGAGAAGTTGCTTAATACTGATACAAGACTGTAGTAGTAAGAGAAAGGTTTTCATTCCGAGATAGCTAGCACTTAGTGGCAAGGATATCAGAATGGATTTAGACTGTATGAAGTATGCAGAATTACGGCGTCTGGCTAAAGAAGCTGGACTCAAGGCAAATATGAAGGTAAAGCTTATAAGCGAACTAGACTTGCTAACTTGTTGTTAGCCTAGCCACCTACTAGTAGCTAGACTATCTAGATCTGGACGACTGTAGAGCTTGCCTTACGACGTTCCTTGGGCATGATCTACTAACGTTTAACTTGCTCATCGTATTATTTCCCCTCATTAAGGCTGATAAGCTGCGAGAAGCGCTCAAACGGCACTACCAAGAACAGCAACACCAGGTTGAACAAGAAACAGACTTGAATGGAGGCTTGGCACCAAACGACGATGACACAAACGACAACCAGGTTGATCAGCAAGTTACCACAACTTCATTATTCGTTACCAAACGACGTGGTAAAGCATTTAAGAGGAAGAACTCCGAGGAAGTCAATAAAGAAAGCGAAGCACTTGAGGTAACGTCATACTGTACAATAATCATCAATAAGTAACTCTAGTAACACAATTCTTAAACTATCATGGCGAGTTTTGGTCAGTAAAATTGTTTTGTTTTAAAGACTGACGAGAAAGATTCCCATTCTGGAGCTCAGACTATGAGTGCCAAGAAGAGGCGTGTGTTTTCCACTCAACAGCCTGACATACAGCCGGAAAAAACAGCCACAAACACAGTGCCTGCGACATGCGATAAAGGTTAGCACCAAAACTGTTAACTCCCTCTTTTGTGAAATGGACAGGCTAGTGGTTCATGTTAATCAAATCACCTACCTGCTTTTAATGACTGAACCCTTTTTGTTTTGTTTTTGACTGTGAACCGTTCTCACTCAGTTGGAGAGCCTAAAGTAACGAAAGCAGGAAAAATTCCCCGCCATGAGGCCCTGTTGAAGAGGACTAAGCCCATGTTGAAGCCCACCACGCCGAGTAAGTTGTGTCAACAACTCCCTAGTTGACCAATGGCCATTGTCTGAGATGTGGCATTGATGTTGTGTTCTATACAAGCAATTAGGGATGCACCAGTTGTGAAATTATGGGCAGATAATGATGCAAAAAATAATTTGGTGAGCAGGCCTGTCATCAGTTGCTCCTCAAGTGTTGCTTTTGTGCATTGTTTAAAGTGACTGCCCTTACATCTGGGATCCAGTGAGGTTGCAAAGCAGAAAATAGGATCATACTCGATTTGATCCAAGTGTTTGTTAACATCTGCTAATAGTGCGGTCCTTGTTGTTTTGACACCATGGTCTGTCAGCCCCCTTGCTTAAAACAGGCCCCTGGTCTCTCACCGCATCAGCAGCTGCTGATGAGACTTCTCGTCAGTTGTTCAAAGAAGGAAAGAAGTGTGACAGTCACTAAACCCCACTGGTGCACAGTGAGAGTTTCGGGAGGTCATTGTCTGTGGCATATTTAGTTCAAGGTTTTCCATCACGTAGAATGTACTATATAAATATCAGATCTTGCTGTAGCCTTTTTGGTTTCATCCCCAAGTGGGTGTGCACAGCCTGCAGGTGTAAGTAGGCAAGGGGGTGAGTGTTTTGTGTCCAACTATCTTGGACACAAAACTATCTGACTTCTTGGTCTTAGGTAGAAGCTCTACTCCTGAGCTATACCTATCCCCAATTGTCAATGTAATTAGAGTACATTGTGGGACATTCCTCTCAGTAAACATAATTTTTAGAAGCAGCCACCTCACAGCCCATCCATCTCATTGCACACCCAGCATAAATAGGTTGTTTTTCTCAGATGAAAGAAACTGTTAAATTGTGTCTCTATCCTTTTCAGACTTCAAAAAGCTCCACGAGGCACACTTTAACAAGATGGAGTCTATTGATTTATATGTCCAGAGGAAGACCAAGCAGATGGATGTGTTCAGAAATTCAGTAAAGGAATTGAAGGTAATAAACTGTATAATGATGTTGTCATCTTTTTCACAAGAAGTTGGGAGGTTGTTTCAAGCCAACTCCTGGTCGTATTTATGTAAAAACTAAAGGCAGTGGTGACTGGATGACATGGCTGGGTCTTCCCTATTAGTGTATTCATCTAAGAACAGTTTTTTTGTTGTTTATTTGTAGTTGCTCTCAGACAAGACTATTTCAAAGCCGGCAGAGGGAAACCCTCAACGCGTAAGTTCTGCAACTTTGTCAAATTCATTATAGTAATGAATGTGCTGGTTAATTAACTTGATAAAAGCTATCCACTGCCTTTTTTCGTGGGGTAATTCTTCTTCTCTGTATTTTGAAGAAGTCCAACAGAGCCTCCCTGTTCAGTCCTGCATCTGTGGATACGAAGCCCTCCTCAGGCAGACGCAGACACACCCAGCTCAACAAGCCTGCCCTGAAGGACAGCGTTCCATTCAGACCATCCGTCCTCTCCACTCGCAGGATCAATGTTCGGTTAGGCTCCCTCATACACCGATTTCTATGACCGAGACACTGGAGCGTATGGGTGTCCTGGATTGTTTAATTGATGTGGAATGTCGACTTTGCTCCTCGGGACTCTGCATGCATCCCTACTCTGTGAAACCAATCTAGGTTAAGTGCTGTGTGTTCAACATCAGTGTGTTCAAGTCTCATAACACTTAATTTAAAAAAATGTACTCTCGTTTTGCGTGCAGGTTCTCTCAAGTTGTCGAGGATAACGAGCAGAAGAGGGCCGTGGTGAAGACCCCTGCACGCTTGTCTCCCTGCGTGGACCTCATCACTCCAGGACAGGACACTAAAGCGAAGGGGAAGCCTGAAATCAAGACGTCTGGTCTATCTTCCACAAAGACTCCAGGTAACATTCACTTTAAGAAGTGAATGTTCAATGTTCAGTGAATGTGAACTTCATTCATAAATAATACATTCTTCCAGCAGACTTGCCTCTTGATTATATGACACTGTTCATGTATTTCCATTAAAGGATCAACATTTGTCTTTAACGGAAACACAAGTATTTCAAACACCCCTGGGACCAACAAGAAATCCACGTTTGATTTGAAAGCTAGTCTCTCTCGTCCCCTGTCCTACAAGCCTCATAAGGGTAAGCAGTGGGCTCAGCTGTCCTCCGTGTTCTCTGTTGTGAGAAGCACAACTGGGTATGGAAAAGCCTGACAGTTTACTGTTTTCATAGGAAAGTTGAGGCCGTTTGGACCAACCCAGGAGACCTCAGTGGAAATCCCATCTAATCAGAAGAATTACAAACAGCACAAGGTCCAAACAAGGTGAGGAATCAGTAGTAAGATCATAATTCATTGTAATAGGAACCCACTTTTCAATTCTTAAATGTTGAATTTACTAAGTACTATCACTGTTGGTCAACCCCGTGGTCTTTGTTATAGGGAGGAACGGAGAACGAAACATAAGGAAGACAGGAAGCAGAAAAAAGAGAATATGCTAGGGGCCAGAAGAGGCCTCACCATGTCTTAAATGTGTTTTTGTTGCCTGTTGGGGTCATTGTGCTGTATTTTTTAGTGGCATACATTTTCTCTGTTCTAGTATGCAGTTTTGTGTAATGTGCTTGACTCCAATGTCCAAACTCCATTGGTAATATTTGTGTGTACTTGTAGATCATTTCTACTCACTGATATTTAGTAAATGCTCTATCCTTCTTTTGTTCTAACAACTTTGCTTTTACGTTTAGAGGAAGTACATACAGACAGTTGTGGGGAAAAAGTTTAACTTCCTGTCTGAATATTTTAGTTGCCTTTTGTATATTTTATATCGAGTTAAACCTTTTTTATGTATTTGGATATTTGTGTAATAAGTGAACACATGCTTTGCTCCTAAGTCTGACATTTGTTAAGAAACATCCATGTATAGTTATTTTTGTGTTTTGAAGTGGGTCAAAGTAAAGAAATGTAGGTCCCGATAGGCCTGACAAGGACAAGCTACTTTACTTCAGAACCACGTTACAATATGATAAAACAGCAAGACATATCTCCAAGGTTATGTATTCATGTACAGAAAGTGAAGCATGTTCAGCCACTCCATCATACAAACTAAAACAAGTGATTCAGGATTTTAATATTCAACACAACACCTTTCTTCGTGGGGACTTCAGTAAGGGGAGGTTCCATCCCAGCTCAGACCTCTGGGTTTCTCTTGTACAGTTCGTATGCAAACTCTTCTGTGTGAGCTTTATCATTACATGCACCAATAAAGTCAATCTCCAACTGAAATGGACCATCCACTTTATCACCCAACGTGAATCCAATAGTGTTAACCTATGGGGGGGGGGGGGGGGGGGGGAGACAAAGTGTGTGAATATAAAAATATATACATGTTACTGTAAAGCTATTCACATCTGAAATGATTTGCTCAGATCTTACCTTGTCCAACCAGATACAAGACTGGTCATCTTGTATTCTTCCGTGATTTGAAAGGAAGAATTTCGAGAATGGGATCTGCGAAGAAGAATATTTAATGTAATGTTCTAAACCAAGGGAAGATGTTTTTGTGACAGTCTAATATCTTTCCAGGCACCTACCTTGACATCTTGCCAGTAAGGTCCACCTCTGGTGTACAGAAAGTAACTGTATATGTCATTCTTCATGTGAGAGAAATACATTTCGGTTGTAATGTTTATCATCCATGGACGTCCATCTCCACGAATACGCAAGTGTAGGGTGTTGAAGTTCGTCCAGTCAAGGTGCTTTATCCTATCAAATGAACCCTGGGGGGGGGGGGGGGGGGGGGGTCGATAAACAGTTATAGCTGGCATATTGTCTTTAAAAAGGTTAGTCTGTTCAAAAAATTCCTTGCACAGTGTGGAATCAGACAATCATTCCACAATGTTAAACCTCACAGTAGCATAGAAGGGCACACTGATAGTGAAAAACACTGATACACCAACATAATGTAGTTTGCATGGACTTTTTCTGATGACTGTTACGGTGCTCACCCACCTTTGGTTGCTGGGAGCGTAAGGAGCAGTAGCCGCTGTAGCGAGTCTCCCCGTCCCTCGGAGGGTTGGTGCAGAGTGTTCCGTACAGCAGGCCTGTGGTGTTGTTCCTCCCCAGCTTCAGATAAGCCTCACTCCGTCCACCCATCTCCCGGTCAGAGGAGACGGTCCACTTCTCCAGAGACTCCGGTCCTCTGAACTCCCAGATCACTCTGGTCTGCTCCAGCATGTGCTCCGCCAGCGGCTGGCCCTGGGGGCCTTTTATGGGAGCCAGAAACTCCTCCTTCAGCAGGGAGAAATGCTTCCATATCCCCTCCATGCCTTTAGCAAAGTCGAATTTGAAATGTTTCCATGGTAGGCTTTTGTCTGTGGGCTGGCCTGGCCGTCTGTACTCTCCCTTCCAGATAGTCCTCCATGCCACAGTCATACGAGGAGCAGAGGGTGCCAAGAGGCTCTGCTGCCAGAGAGGCCTCAGCAGCTTCCCTGAACACAATGTGGTCCTTGACAAAGACATGTTTGGCGTCCTGGATTCTCACTGTTTGGAAATAGTACAGGGACATTATGTAGATGCACAAAATGCATCATTCAACACATGCAATACAAATTAATAACGAACTCTTGACCCTCTCGATGTTACTGCCTTAGTACCCTAGTTAGTCATTCTCCTTTCTTTGCTAAATTGGGCCAAAAAGACACTAACACAAATTAACCCATGCTACAAAACAAATGTACCCTTAACATTGACAGCGTAGGTTAATAAGATACTTGCCTTTGATACGTGGATTTCAGGTCGGAACATTGAAATTTCGATTGGTTTTGAAGCTAGATTCATTAACGATCTACTGAGCACAAGGCTACTACATACATAAAGTTATAATCCATATCTGCCTTGTTGCATGTTAACCATCCTAGGATGAAAGCTCCAGAGAAGGTTGCAGTCACGAAAAACTACTCCTAGAAGTCCATCCCGAGTGAAGTTCTACTAGGAACAATAACTGAGTGAAATTTCAGTTCCTTTTCGGTGTTTATTATTATCATAATGTCCTACCTAACAACTTAAATAACAAGAAAATGTACGCAAGTATTACTTAAATTAAACGACTTTCCAGCAGCTGGCCTTCTTGCTTACAACGTGTAGGATATCTTATTTTTCTATTTTATTTTTCCTCGTGTACATATACTTCATCCTGCATCGCTGCACCGCTTGACGCATGCTCTTTCGGAAAGCGCCTTTGGCTTTGTGTGGATGAGTACGGAGCCATCTAGCTGCTGTAGTTGGTAGGTAGCCACCGCGGTTCTGTTCGTCTTCATCAAACGAAGCGACAGACTCTGAGCAGTGGTAGCTAGCCTGCTAGCTCGCTAATCATGGTGAATGTAAAGAAGCGGAAAGGTCGAATCGTCGATTCTGACTCTGAGGACAGCGCCAGTGATGATAATTTAGATCAGGTAACGATGCAATTGTTTTGCGCAGTTCAATATTTCGCTTACTGTATTGTCAACACAGTAAATAGATAGCACTAGCTGTTGATAGTGGGATACAAGCTAGGAACGTGCTAGCTAGCAGTTACTGAGCAAGCTAGCTAGGCTAGTTAGCTTCAACCTAAGAGGAAAACACCGCGCTAGTTCAGGCCTGGTGACCATAGACTAGCTCATGGCTCAGCCTGCAGTGTGTCACCCGTAAACAACATATTTATCAGACTGACTTGTTAGCAGATTTGATGCTACCATACTATAATGCTGTGGTCTATTAGTAATAGGAAGTTTAGAACCGTATGTCTTGTAATGACGTCATGGAGGCTGCTAAACTACTAGTATAGTGTTGACAAAACACACAAGCTAGCATAACGTTAAGTTAGCTAGCATTACAGAAATGTGTGCGCAAAAAAGAACTGCAAACTATATTAATTGTAGCTTGAGCAATTAAGTTATATAAATAATCCGATCATTTGATAACTACCTAGCTATCGTTTACACTGTAACTCTTAACTGGTGTTTGGCATTTTTGCATTCATAGATGTTATGCTTGCTAGTTAGCTAGCCTCATAGCATCTTGCTTGGTCATAAACTGTGAGAGAAAGTAGCAGGTAGGCTGGCTTGTTTGGCTACTGTACTGTCAGAACTCGAATGGTTAACCGAGGGTAAGCCTATCTTAGTAAGTTAACCCAGCAACTTTGTTAAAGCACAGGACAGCTGTTAATGTAGCTGCCCTACATGTAGTTAGCTAATAATACTCGTTTGTTTCCATCCAGTGAAAGCATACTGCAGCTTTTATCTGTCTGCCTATGCATAAGATCTACTGTCGTTATCCAATGAGCATGTCAGACATTCTCTCCTCATGCTGAAGCGTATTGTTATTGTTGCTCTGCTGCAGGAGCTTCTGTCTTTGACCAAGAGGAAGAGGATGGATTCAGACGAACCGGAGGAGCCGGTTAGCAAGCCAGCAGCCTCTTCAGACTCAGAGACTTCTGACAGCGATGATGAGGTATGAATTTCATCTGTCAAAGGCCAGTTTTTATCTTCTTAAAACAACATTGAGGCTGCGTGTTTTTGTTTTTTTTATTGCCTCCTTCAATCGATGTGTAAATCTGTGTGTGGTGTTATCATTCAGTGGACTGTTGGAGGCACAAAAGTCAAGAAGAAGGTCAAGCAAGTGAAAGGGCCAGAAAAGAAAAACGTGGCGAAGAAAAAAGTAAATAAGGCAGCAGCTTCTGGGAGCTCTGATGGAGACAGTTCAGCTGAGAGCTCTGCTCCAGAGGAGGGTGAGTACAGTCCAGATATTCAGAGCTCAAGTATGAACCAGCAGGAATAGGCTTTGCAGAGATGTGTTTCTATAAATCCACCATTATTATCATGTTTAGGGGATTGGTGTTGCTCCATACTAAAGCATTTGACTGCAAATCAAGAACAGGTTCATATCTGTCTCGGATGGAATATAATGCCACTGCTATGCGTGCTGACAATGTTGCGGATGATATGTTTGACCGACAGGTGAAGTGTCGGATTCTGAAAGCAACAGCTCATCCTCCAGCTCAGACTCGGACTCATCCTCGGAGGATGATGTGTTCCGGGACGGCTACGGGGATGATCTCATGGGGGATGAGGAGGACAGGGCTCGGCTGGAGCAGATGACAGAGAAGGAGAGGGAACAGGAGCTGTTCAACAGAATTGAGAAGAGAGAGGTGCTGAAGAGAAGGTAGGCCTGACAGCGTGGATACATTTTATGCACAGTACTGTACATTGCAGCATAAAAAACGTTTTCGTTTAGTCTTTTAATTTAGTTTTTGCTTTACTTTTTCATAATTTGTTTTTGTGCATACTACTTTTGCACAGTACTGTATATATCAATATATACAAATATTTTATATAAACTACAGCACCATTACACAGGTGATGAACTTAGCTTCCAACAGCAGTCACTCAGAAGATTTGTTTTTATGTAACTTTTAATTGAGTGTTTCAACATTGTGCTTGTCTCTGATAGGTTTGAAATAAAAAAGAAACTAAAGACAGCCAAGAAGAAGGAGAAGGAGGAGAAAAAGAAGAAACAGGAGGAAGAACAGGAGAAAAGAAAACTATGTCAGGTTCAAGACACCCAAGTCGTGAGTAAACACAGCCACACACCTGTTATCCACACACCTGTTGTCCACACACCAGTTATCTACTCACCAGTTATCCACACACCAGTTGTCGCTTGAGCTGTGCAAGATCACATCATCTGTATGAGAAAATCAAATTGTATTTGTATAGCCAAATACAAACAAACCATCACGGTTTGTTCAAGTGTAGTGTTGGATTGTTGGATGCTGTTCTTGTAGATGTACTCATTGTCTGGGTCCAACCCCTGTTCTTCTTCTACAGGTTATGTCTCACAACAAGGAACGGAGGTCCAAACGTGATGAGAAGCTGGACAAGAAGTCCCAGGCCATGGAAGAACTGAAAGCAGAACGAGAGAAGAAGAAAAACAGAACAGGTTGGATAAAAAACAAACAAAAAAAACCCGTAAAACTTCTATAAGCATGTAAAAGAAAATGAGATAAATGATGGATTTGTCTGACTGCTCATGACTCCTGTTGTAACAGCCGAGCTGCTGGCCAGACGGCAACCCCTGAAGACCAGCGAGGTTTACTCTGACGACGAAGAGGAGGAGGAAGAGGATGACGATAAGTCATCAGTCAAGAGTGATCGCAGCTCACGGTCCTCATCTTTTGACGATGATGAGTGAGTAACCGCCAACTGAAGACGACATGTTGACTATCAGCATTTTATAGGAAGTCGTCATTGATCTAGGGATGGGCATTTGAAATGATTTTACTATTCAAATAGGATCCGAAATTATTTTTGAATATCCGGATAATCTATTTTTATTAATGCTGCTGCGGTTCCGTTATGTAATAAGCCTGACATGACACAAAGCATACAGTAAACACATGAACCACCACACATTCTGGCAATAATTTTGACTGTTAAGCTATTAGATTAAATAAGGGTTAAATAAGGAAAACAAATGAAAGATCAATTTATTGAACATGGCGATAAGACAATGAACTTGAAGAAAACGCTGCGTCTTCAGACTGCAGGAACTGAGGTTGCGGGTACTGCGAGGTACTGCTTAGCCAGGACACTAAGCTTCTTTTACCGGTCCTGGTTGATTCTCCACCACTCCAGTGGGTTGGCCTGGGGTGGGATGCATGGCTCGCTGAAATACAGCGCAACTTCGCTTAGTTGGTTATCATTATCGTTGTAGTAGTCCTCTCCAAAAAGTGTGTTGAGGGTTGCAGCCCTGGCGATGTGGGTGCAGGAGTGCGTCGGCTGCTCGTCAAAGGGCATCTGGCTGAGCATTATCGGTGTGGCTGGTGTTGGGAATGACATTTTTGACCGTTCTACACATTGAAAGCTTATTTTATATTTAATTCAAAGGTTTGTCATGATTTTTTTTTTGTCTTTGTCAACTACACTCATAAGTATTCGAAAAAAGTACTAGACTACTAACTTACTACCTTAGGATATTCGGATATTCGATTAACCACGGCCATTATTACATTGATAATAGTTTTATAATTTCGGTTATACTATTTGAATTTGGATCAGGGGTTTTTTCTCTCCCCCTAACAGCACGGCCTTCCTTTTTAATGGGGTGATACTTTGTTTTGAAATAGGAAAGAGGAGACTCCACCAAAGTCCCAACCCGTCTCACTACCAGACGAACTGAACCGTGTTCGCCTGTCACGCCACAAGCTGGAGCGCTGGTGTCACATGCCCTTCTTTGCCAAGACTGTGACGGGCTGTTTTGTTCGGATAGGCATCGGGAACAGTAGCAGCAAACCAGTGTACAGGGTGAGAGGCAGTTACAGTTATTACATCAACTCTGATTTGTTTCACGATATTTGGTGTATCGTCATATTAAGTTATTTTCCATGTGTACTCATGGTCTTTGATCCCCCCCCCCCTGGTAAATAGGTTGCTGAAATAGTCGATGTGGTGGAGACGGCTAAAATCTATCAGCTGGGAACGACAAGAACAAACAAAGGTTTACAGTTAAGGTAGGTTGTCCCGCTTAAAGCTGCTCTGACTCTCCTCCTGTCTATTTCCCTCCAAAACCTCTTGACTCTTCTCTCTGTGTTTCCCTCCAAACCTCTTGACTCTTCTCTCTGTTTCCCTCCAAACCTCTTGACTCTTCTCTCTGTGTTTCCCTCCAAACCTCTTGACCCTTCTCTCTGTGTTTCCCTCCAAACCTCTTGACCCTTCTCTCTGTGTTTCCCTCCAAACCTCTTGACTCTTCTCTCTATGTTTCCCTCCAAACCTCTTGACTCTTCTTCTCCTCCCTCAGACACGGCAATGACACCAGGGTGTTCAGACTGGAGTTTGTGTCCAATCAGGAGTTTACTGAAAACGAGTTTATGAAGTGGAAGGAGGCGGTAAGTGTGGTGCATGCATCGAGGTCTGCAATATTGTATTATTTTGTGTACATAATGCAGTATTTTATTTCATATTTTGGTATCAACTCTGATATTGTTACAGTGAAATTTCTAAAGTGCTGCTACTACTGTCTAATATTGCTTCAACTTGTATACAACTGAACTACAAACGTTACATGATCTAGTATGTATAATAGGGAGGGATCCTTGTATGCTGAAACCTGCAGTAGCCAGGATGAACCCAGTCTGCTCTACTCCCTGATTTTATGCTTTACTTTGTACATGCACTAGTTACATGTCACTTTGGATGAATGCATCTGCTAAATGATTGTAATGTAAATGTCCTGCAATGTCCACCTGTGAAAACGGGTTTCCGACCGTGCTTCTGCAGATGATCATTGCGGGGATGCAAGTCCCAACGCTGGATGAGATCACCAGAAAGGAGCAGTCCATCAAAGAAGCCGTCAACTACAAGTTCAATGACAAAGACATAGAGGATGTAAGTGGTTGTGCTGGGTTCTATCATACTGTTACCATGGTGACAGTCTGTGATTATGATAATTGATTGCTTTTGATTGTTTCAGACAAAAGTCCTATTCTGATCCTGTTTTCAGATTGTAAAAGAGAAGGACAGATTCAGGAAGGCACCTCCTAATTACGCCATGAAGAAAACATCGCTGCTCAAAGATAAGGTATCGAATAACACCTCATTTCTATCTGTTGTCTGGGTCGCTTATTGGGTGTGCTCAAAAACTTATATATTTGCACTGCATAGACGTGATGTCAAAATGTTCGTCTTGGTCCCGATTGAGTTTCTTGTATTCGTGCGAACGTTCTGTTTGACGGTTTACGCTTGAATTAAGTTTTTGTGGCAAAAAGTGCCTTGTGTGGCACAAGGGAACTCAGTGCTAGCCTTACGTCACAACGTCAGCACACGTTAGCAATGACGCATAGATACGATGTTCTAGTAAGACAGAGCGATATCAGCGAGCCCTCAGTATTAGTACCGTAGCTAAAAGTCTTTGAAAGTTGAGACTACTTGACTCCCCTTCGTTCTTTTGGTGAGCAGTCTCACGAGCCCTACTTACCCGGCGTCGTGGAGCCGACCAGCTAAATACTTATTTAGCACTAGCGTTGATACCTGCATATACCTACAGCTGGCAGCTGTGCTCCGTTTTGCTCCTAGATTCAGACCTAGCCCTGGTAAATTGTAGAGCTAGCTAACTACTAGACTTCTGCTGTGTGGGAATTGCAGGAGCTAACCAGTCGAAGGACGTACAAAAATACAGGAGCACAGAGCACACAGAGCTCTCTAGTTTTTTATTCGAAATGCAGGTTAATAAATGCTGCTGCTCCTCCGCGTCAAGAGGGGCCAGTTGAGGTGGCTCGGGCATCTGATAAGGATGCCTCCTGGACGCCTCCCTGGTGAGGTGTTCTGGGCACGTCCCTCTGGGAAGAGGCCCCGGGGAAGACCCAGGACACGCTGGAGGGACTATGTCTCTCGGCTGGCCTGGGAACGCCTCGGGGTCCCCCAGGAAGAGCTGGTGGAAGTGGCCGGGGAGAGGGAAGTCTGGGCCTCCCTGCTTAGGTTGCTGCCCCCGCGACCCGACCCCCGGAAAAGCGTCAGATGATGGATGGATGGGTTAATAAATGAGACAAACCCATTTACGAGGACTTCATGCAGGGGGCGGTGTTGTGCTCCCAACTCATACACACGTGTTGTGTTTCACCCTGAAGGCCATGGCGGAGGAGAGTGGAGATGGTGACAAGGCGAAGGGGATCCAGGATGAGCTGAATGAGCTGGAGGAGAGAGCAGAGGCACTCGACCGGCAGAGGACTAAAAGCATCTCTGCCATTAGGTTTGACGACCGATTCTAAACATATCTTAGTTTGTATAACCTGTTTAAATTGTGGTAATTCACCACAAGGCAACAACATATATCCCTATATGATTTATAGACTACTTCGGATAAATGGTCGTCTTCAGTTATTTGGGAAAAACACCATGCTTCATTTCAAGTGGATAAAGAAAGGCTCACTTGAAAAGTGGTCATGATCAGTAAAGAAATTGAAAGTATTTTCAGTTTAATGTTTTCGAGAAGTTTAGTAACGTGTGTGTGTGTGTGTGTGTGTGTGTGGACGGTCAATATGCAGCCTTTTTCAAGCTGGAATCACAAGTGAGCTAGGCTGTTCTTGCAATGTTAAAGTTGGATGGAAAGCCTGACGGTTACACACGGTTGCCAAGCAACGTTCGTCAAACATACAGCCTATGTTAGTGTATGAAGTTGTTCAGCAATGCCTAACAACAATCTAGGAGTTTGTTTCGGTGGAACTACCGGTAAGAAATAAAGAAACATTTTCAAATAATCTCCTGTTCTCTCTGTCCAGCTACATTAATCAGAGGAACCGGAGTTGGAACATTGTTGAATCTGAAAAAGCTCTTGTGGTAAGTGTTTTCAAAATATTTCATACAAACCTCTTTGAAATGTAGAAAGGTTTTACTTGTAAAGGTTTCTTTTAAACTTGTGTTTGTCTTTCAGGCTGAGGGCCAGAACACCAAGAACCAACAGATGGACCCGTTCACCAGAAGACAATGCAAGCCGACCATGGTCTCCAATGTAAGAGACTACGTGTTGTATCATAACTAATCATAACCTGTGTATTTCATACCAGAACCAAGATGCTGTGGTGTTTATCTGCTGTACTTCCTATATGCACTATTTGTAGGTTGCTTTGGAATTAAGTGTCAGCTAAATTAATGAATTGTCATGTAAAACATTTATTTTTGCTTGATAGGCCAGAGACCCATCAGTCCACGCTGCCATTCTGGCCCATCTGAACCAGAAGTATGGCTCTGGCTCGGACCAAGATGTAATTGAGATGTCACTCCACAAGGTAACTACCTCAATTACCGTAACCTGCCTGTAATCTGTAAACTGTTATTTAAGTGTTTGTTTGTCTGTTACACAGGGACTGCCGGGACAGAAAGACAAAGATGTCAACAAGACAACCAGCGACCTCTCAGAGGACCTGTTCAAAGTTCACGATTTTGATGTTAAGATCGACTTGCAGGTTCCCAATGCAGGTGAGTTCATTTCCTGTTTCCTGTCCATGCATCCATGCAGGTTTGTTATGTATTTAGTGTTTGTGGGGGGGGGGGAGGAGAATGTCAGCCACTCAAGTTAATTTGTATTCTCTGTTCTAGAAGCCAAGTCTCTCTCCGTCAGCTCCAACGCCCTTCCAGTGAAGGATGGCGCCCCTCGCAGATCTCTGAACCTGGAGGACTATAAGAAGAGGAGGGGGCTGATCTGATGGGTTGGACCATTAAAACATATTTGCATGTGTTTCTGGCTATTTGACCTCAGGGCCCCTGAGGCTGAAAGTGTGTGTGAGATTGTAAATGAGGGTGTGTGTGTGAGTGCGCATGTGTTTGTATGTGTGTGCGAGAGAGAGAGAAGTGCAAGTAGTGCAAAAGACTGTCCATCCCAAAACAGAGGAAATATTGATCCTTCGAAGACTTTTTTTTTTCTCCTCAAAGGATCTTTCTTGGAAGAAGATTGTCCACTCGTTTTTGCGTTATGTGCAAATTTGTACTTTGAATTGTGTTTTTCCTCAGTTTATGTCCCTGTTTTATATAGAACCTTTTCCTGTCCTGTCTCATTTTCTCCTCGGTTGTCTCATCTGTTCAAGGACACAGGACTTTAGAAATGCTCTTGGACACTATATCTTGTAAGACTTAGATTGTTGAGACAACTGGACTGTGGATGGGGAATGGGTTTTCCTCTCACCTTTTCTGCATAATGGATTATTTTAGGATTAAGGTAGAGAGGGCATCATTACAAACCTAACAGTCTGCAGTCTTTTCCTCAACACGGAGGAGAAGATGACATGAAGACAGCTGGCCCATTGTTTGCCTTCGGAACTATGTCACTGTTTAAAGTTTTGAAAGCAGATTTATATGAATCAGTTGTTTACCATGGATGATTAAAGCATTTTTATTTTTTATTGTTTTTTCTTTCTGAAACCATATTTTCAGAACAGATTCTAAGTGTTATTGATTGTCTCCTTAGTCAGTTCTTGTATTGATGTGGCATGCCTTGTAAATATACAATTTGGAGTGAGTGCAGCAAAATAAAGAGGCACTGTTTCGTAGAATTTGTGTCAGTCTCTCTATCCTCTCTTTAACTGTAAAAGAAAGTGTTTGTCATAATGAAGTATATTAATTTAGTGTATGTGGGGGTTTATTCTTATGATATTTAGAAGTCCACTCAAGAATGGTAAAAAGAATATTTGAACTTGTGGATACATTTCCTGATTATTTAAAGGGGGTTTAGGTTAGAATTAGATTTAGGGTTTGGAGTAAGGGATCGTTTTATGGTAATGAGGTACGGTTTGGGTTAAGGTTAGGTCTTGGGTTGAGGTTGTTAGGGGTTAGGGGAAACAGGATTTTGAGGGACTAAATTGTCCCCACCAGAGTTGTGTGTGAATCATTGGCACAATCCCATGTGCGGAGACATAGTAAACATTTTCTTGATTTTTCTTTCATAAGACATGTCATTTAACAATGATTTGAGGATTTTGTTTGACGGTGTAAGAGAAATGACAATCGTTCTCATGTTTTTTATCAGGCTTTGTAAAGGGACTGTATGTTTGGGGTCCTCAGGCAGTAGTTCCTGGTCCACGTATTAAGCAAATGTACTAGCTAGTAAATCCAAGAATTCAGTAGAATGAAACTACAGATGGATTGTAACCTGTTTTTGCGTCATTTCATGTGCACAAAGTATCTTTGCCGATAAAAAAAACAACACTTTTGGACGTTGCTTTCTTTTTCACGGTGGGTTGGTTTGTGGGAGTTTTGGTGGTTGGGATAGCAAGAGCTAGGTGAAGCTGTGTCTGTGTGGTAGCTAAAGCTAGCAAATCAGCCAGTCAAGCTAGACTACATTGGCTCGTCAAACTGGTAGGTTTCTTGCATGTTGTTAATTTCTGTTGCAATTATGTCTTGTAATCTGTACTGTAATCTGACTGTAATCTTGTTAATATTTATTTAGCACTATAAACTCTCTAGCAGGCGGTTTTCAATAATAAACAGCGACTGCCTAGCTAGCTGTGTGTACAGGTCTGTCAATATGAAAGCCAGATAATTCTCAACAGTCTATATTCCGGACTTGGAAGTATAATATATATTTTTCTCATTAGGATGCAGTATGTCTTGGTTCGCTGACTTCGCAGGGAAAGCGGAAGACTTTCTAAATAAGGTTGACCAAGGAGCAGCCAGTGCTCTGACCAAACCAGAGAGAACATCGTCTTTCTCTTCAAACTACGAGGAGAATTCTACCGAAACGTCTCAATACGACGGCGCAGGGCAAAAGACAGACGCGACGGTGTTCCAACATGCTTATCAATCTTCTCATGATGCCCCAGTCTACATCAGTGCTGCTGCAGGTAAAATCAAGAGATCCAACTCTACTCTCTTGGCTAGCACGGCAAATGTATCCACCACCCCTCTGGGATCTGCCAGCAGTGCCTCCAGCACCATCAAACCATCCTCCAGCTTTGTGAGACGGAAGAAGAGCGAGCAAGAAGTGGATGACGACTTGCTTTTTGACTTCCTGAACAGTTCCGATCCTCCTGCGAGTGAGAGGAGGAATGTCATACTGGAGCCTGTCAGAGCCCCAGCTTCTGAGGGGTCCCCGAACCCACCGCCGGCCCCTGCAGCTCCTCTGTCTGTGCCCTCTGCCCCCTCCACCCCCCCCTCCACGCGTGGCATGTCACGAACCTCTAGCCTGGGCTCTCTATCTAACAGCACTCACAGCGCCAAAACTGAAGATGGTTCTACCAGAGATCAAAGCCAAGGTACCAAAGAACCTAACTGCCTTGTTGCTTCATGTATAGTTGATCATTCTGATACGCTCAAATATCATGCTGCTGGTTCTGGTATTATTATTCATCTCCCTGGCCTTCCCTTTCTTTCCGTCCTACCCTGTCTCCATCCTTCTCCCCTTTCCTCTCTCTCTCTCTCTCTCTCTCTCTCTCTCTCTCTCTCTCTCTCTCTCTCTCTCTCTCTCTCTCTCTCTCTCTCTCTCTCTCTCTCTCTTCCTCTCCCTCTCTCCCTCTCTCCCTCTCATCCATATCTCCAATTCTCCCTCCCTCTCTCCCATAGACACGCCGGAGAGTTCGGACTCGGGGTTGGCTGCCCCCCAGGACCCCGGCCCCCAGGAGCCAGCCCCGCCAGAGGAGCCCCAGGGTCCAGAGCTCCAGGGTCAGGTGATGTCCAGCCTGCGCCTGGAGAACCAGCTGCTGCGCAGCGAGGTTACCTCTCTCAACCAGGAGATGGCCTCCATCATCCAGAGAGCCAAGGACATACAGGAGGGTACGTGCTGACGTACCAGCTGTCTAGGATGGGTACAGCTCAGTGGTAAAGCCTTAGATTTGGGTGATGATGTTATTAAATAATTAATACTAACCTACCCACAGAGTTGAACTTGGCTCGCCTGCGCTCAGACAAGTGGAGTTCTGACCAGTCCCGCACGGATCGCACGGTAAGAGAGCTTCAGTCCCAGGTTGATGACCTCACAGAGGCCCTGTCTGCTAAGGATGGGCAGCTTGCAGTCCTGAAGATCAGGCTGGAGGAGGCAGATCAGTTACTGAAGTCTCGAAGCAGTGCCCTGGAAGAGGCACAGACTGAGAGGTCCAGGTATGTGTCTGAGTGAATGGGATGGATGGAGGGAGGGTGGATAGGTGGATGATAAATTGTATTCCGTCTTGTCCCATGGTGGTCAGAATCCTCCAGGACCATACTGAGGGGAGCAGCCTGCAGTCCCAGGCCCTGCAGACCCTGCAGGAGAGGCTGCGCGAGGCGGAGGGGGCCCTACGGAGAGAACAGGACAGCTACCGACAGATGCAGGCAAGCTAGCTGACTCTGGCACCATGTTAAACCTTTATAACTCACTTAGGTGTTATCAGTATATATCTTTGAAATGTAAAAATGGCCAAACAAATACATTTTGGATTTTCTTCAGAGTGAGTATTCAGCTCGGCTGTCCAAGGTGGAGTCGGAGAGGCAGGCGCTGGCGGAGGCGGTCACCGGGGCGGAGAGGAGGGCGGCGGAGGACAAGCACAGGGCAGACGACCTCCAGCAGCAGATGAAGAGCGCCAGGGCCGGAGCAGAGGCTGCCAAGCAGGAGCTGCAGGACTACAAACACAAGGCCTCACGCATCCTCCAGGTGGGGCGGACAAGAACACACATGGATTCTTTTAGCGGGGGGGGGGGGGGGGGGGGGGGGGGGGGGGGGGGGGGGGGGGGGGGATTTTAACCTGTGAACCCTTGATCTGCAGTTAAATGCTCTAGCAGTGAGCTGTACCTATAGATGGTGGTAGATCATCTGACCCCAGATCAGGAGGTTGCAGGTTTAAACCACTGTCCCCTCTCTGTACGTTGATTTAGATATAAGCATCTGCTAAATTAATACATTGCATGTTGAAACCTAATAGATATGTGGTAATAGATGACATTTTTTTAAATAAAGGGCTCATGTGTTTTTTTTTTGCGTCAACCCAGACTTAACTACACATTACCCTCTAACCTGTCCGTGTGTCTTCTGTATGACCCCTCCCCCTTCTCCTCTAGTCCAAAGAGAAGCTGATTAGCAGTCTGAAGGAGGGGTCTGGATTGGACACGCTGGACGGAGGCGGGGCCGGGATTCTGGAGCTGGAGGAGCTTCGCCACGAGAAGGAGCTGCAGAGAGACGAGACCCAGAAGCTGCAGGGCCAGCTGCAGACTCTCCGCTCCGAGATACAGGTGAGGATCAGTTTCACTAGGAGGAAGTACAGGGTTAGCTACAGGCAGGTAAGGTAAGATACAGGTGAATCCTATCCCCTATCAAGGCTGTCACTGCAGGAACACCTCAAATGTGGGTGGGTTACTCTGTGTGTGTGTGTGTGTGTGTGTGTGTGTGTGTGTGTGTGTGTGCTGTGCGTGCGTGCGTGCGTGCGTGCGTGCGTGCGTGCGTGTGCGTGACGATCCTCTGGTGTGTTCTCTCTCAGGAGCTGGAGAACCAGGCCCTTGCTGAAGCAGAAGCCTGGAGGGAACAGCAGGGGGAGTTGGAGGAACAGCAGGCCCTGCAGGCCAGAGCCAAACAGGAAGTGGAGGCAGAAGTGGAGCGCTATAAACAGGTTAGAGGAGACCTGTGTCCTACAGCTGACATGACTTCTACATGACCTCTATTTTCATGAAAAGGTAACTTCAGTGTGTGTGTGTGTGTAGGAGCTGCAGTATGTGGAGGAGGAGAACCACCGTGCCAAAACAGCCCTCCAGAGTCGCATTAAGGACAGGGAGGATGAAATCCAAAAACTCAGGAACCAAGTAAGCTACTCCTTCCAGAGTCTGGTTCAATGACAGACCTTTTTCAGTTGATGTACATCACCATATCAGCTGTACCGGTTGTGAAAATGTGATGTTGTGAGATGCTGTCTTGTACTGTGCCTTGTAAGCACAGACGATTCCTTCACCCTAACCATCAAAATAACGTTAGAACTATGTACTTCTGATCCTTGCTTTTATGCTGTACTTTCAATATGCACTATTTGGAGGTCGCTCTGGATTATTTTTCAAAGCCTGCTAAATGTTAATGTAGAGACAGCCTGGTAAACTATTCTACCTCATCCCCCTCCCCCATGGGACCAGTTGACCAACAAGACCCTGAGCAGCAGCAGCCAGACCGAGCTGGAGAGCCGCCTGCACCAGCTGACGGAGACCCTGATCCAGAAGCAGACCGTGCTGGAGGCCCTGGGCACGGAGAAGAGCTCCCTGGTGTTCCAGCTGGAGCGCCTGGAGCAGCAGCTGAGGAGCCAGCAGGGTGGGCCGGCCGGGGGGCCAGCCATCGACATGGCCGGCACGGAGGGCCCAGGTAGGGCCCCGCACCAGGCTGCTTCACCTCGCGCCAACCACAACCCTGCTTCCCAGCGGAGAAAAGAAGGGGGATGGGTGTAGCTCAGTGGTTAGAGTATTTTACTACAGATCAATAGGCTGTTGTAGGTTCAAGCCCCCCCAGTAACTTGCTTTGGATGCATTCATTCTGCTAAATGAATGCATTACATTCTAACATGATTGAAGTGTCAGGTGTTAGCCTGTGTGTTGTTTTCAATGGTTGTAACAGACCAGCGGGCGTGTTTACCTTGCAGGGGCACGGCAGAGGAACACTCCGATCCTGTTTACGGACCATGACAGCCCAGGAGTGTACGGGAAAGTTCGCAAGGCAGCCAGTACCATTGACAGGTTCAGGTGAGATGGTTTTTATGCTCATCCTGGTGTAATAATTTGACTGCAGATCATGAGGTTGCAAGTTCAAATCCCCCTTGGTGGTTAGGGTTAAAAGCACCTTAAAAAAAAGAAAGCATTATCTCAAACTATTATTAGCCATTTGCAGTACAGATGCATTGAAATGATTTGCTCCTGCTCCTCTTCACAATACCTAGCGACTGCTAGACGCTGTAAACCTAAAATAATATGACCCATCATAAATACTGTCAATCTTAACCTATATGAGCTGCTATACGTATCAACAATGTAGAATACATTCAACAATGTGTATTTATTTATTATAATTCACTGACAACTGAAAATAACCTATGATAAGAATAACAACTAAGGGTGTCACAATATGTGTCAGATTTTTTGGTGTTGTTGGTGTTGTTGAGTCTTCTGTTTAAGTGCATCGTTTTTCGTCACTAATCTGATGTGTTCCCTCCTCCAGCATCAGACTAGGGATCTTCCTGAGACGCTATCCTATGGCCCGGGTCTTTGTTATCCTATATATAGTGAGTGCTTCTTTGAAACACTAGCAAATCATTGTTCTAGAATGACGTTCTTCAAAACCTCAATATAGAAAATCACTATGACAAATTACTAAACACATCAATGTGTTATTTTTATAAGAATTTATAAATACAACTAAAATGTGTCTTCAGGCACTGCTGCACCTGTGGGTGATGGTGGTTCTGCTGACATACTCTCCAGAGATGCACCACGACCACCCTGGGGGGAGATGAGGAGCAGCACAGCTTGGTGCTGTGCTCTGCTTGAAGACGTGTGCCCCAGGGCCCTGGAGGGCAGGGGTTTGGAGCAAGCTGCTGAAATGACACTCAATAAAGCGTACTCTTCTGGGCCTGGTTCTTTGGATTTGCACAGACATATGCTAAGAGATATAGATTTATATCCTTTTAACTGTGTCCTCCTGTCTGATTTGAAGGTCTGCAGTAGGACAATAGCATGGGGTTTAATGGCAGGTATACTTTGACATGATGGGTACAGTATTGGGATGTCCTTTAATCAAACTTGATTTCAATTATGTTCTCCTGTAACCTGGTAATTATTTGTTTATTCTTAGAGATTGTATTTAACATTGTAAAAAAATATTTTAAATAAACGAGGACTAAGCAGAAATTGTAAAGCCTTGCCTTGCCAAGCTTTTGTCAACACACTGGCTCCATGCAAACTTACCGAAACACTGAGTTCATTGAATGCAGCCTTATTATGCTGGTAGTCCTCCACTATCCCATAATGCTATGGCGCTGCAGAGTCCACGTCAAAACTCTTGACAGCGAAGCTGCAGTCGAGTTGGCAGTGTAGCTACTAGCTGTATTGTATGAACCGGCTCTGAAGTCCATGGAAAAATGAAAAACAAAAACGACCCGTAATATCGACCAGTTCACAAAATTGAATATATCTACGACAGTCGGTGTTTTGCTTTTGTTTCCAATTTTAGTTTGCTCCCTTGTCAGTTAACGCTAAACCATAGAGGACGACAAAATACAGCTAGCGAAAAGCTAAGCAGCTAGCTAGCTACATTTGTATAGCCTGCGTTAGCAAGTCCGATTAACTGTCCCGAACTTGACAGCTCACAAGGCGAGAAAGAGTTATCGGCAATAACACGTTGTCTAAATCTACAAGTTGTTAAACGTCTTAACGTGCTTAAATGGAGTCTCTACAGTAACTGGATGAGGAAGGTTGCTAGCAAAGTAGCTAGCTACAAGGCAATAACATTATTTGGCCCGTGTTTGTTTATTTTTACGTTTCGCAAAAATGTCTTGGCTTGGTGGAATCAGCTCTGGCCTGGGTCAGTCTTTGGGCCAGGTTGGAGGGAGCCTGCAATCTTTTACTGGACAAATATCCACGTTTACCAAAGATATGCTGTTGGAGGGTGTGGAAGAGGTTGGAGGTAAGTCTAGAAGGTGGACTACCCTATATTTAGGATAGCATGTTGGCTATGTTATGCTGCTGTAATGTAATCCTGAAGTTCGCTACAGTAACCTCCTTGCCAGTAAACTTATTTACAGATTGCCTTGTAATTTAATCAAAACGTTATCACGTTATGTCCCCCCCCCCCCCCCCCCAGTTATGTAGTAAAGGCTACATAACCCAACGTATACACCCTGCGTATATTGTATTTGGGTGGTACATTTTTGTAGTGCAGTTTGAGCTAGTGACAACCATGCTGTTTAGAAGCAAACAGGCTTTAACTGAAGCTAGTGACGGAGACAAGAGAACTTTGATCATGGAAGTCCAACATAGACATTTATCTACTGTTAGACTCACAGGTCAGGTTACTGGGTCTATTACAAAAAAAACTGGTCAAGCTGTCTAATCTGTAATCAGTCCAGACCAGAACACAGAAAACAATCATGCTTATTTCATAATGTAAAAAAAAATGTTCTGGCTGTGTAATCTATAGTGATAGATAAGATTTTCTGCAAGGAAGGCTTGTCTGTGTGCTGCTTGTACAAGCTGATTTGTCATGTGAACCTGTTTGAGCAGATCATCTGTGTATGTCACATGTAGTGTGTACACACACACACACACACACACACAGACAGACAGGCCAGTCCTGAGGTTGGTACGGAGCTATGCAGATAGAATACCTGCTTTCAGTCTGATCATATTCAACTGCAACGGCATTGTCAAGGCAGACACCAGCCAACATTGTAGTCTGACGACATACCTATAGGTTGTAAAAAATAGTGCTGCCTTTTTCACGTACACTCATCTAGCCATTTCCTTTAACCGTGACTGGTGACACTCATTGGTTCACTGTTGTAGCTGCTGGGCTGTGTTTGATTGGTTCACTGTTGTACCTGCTGGGCTGTGTTTGATTGGGTCACTGTTGTACCTGCTGGGCTGTATTTGATTGGTTCACTGTTGTAGCTGCTGAGCTGTTTGTGAAGTTTCTTCTGCCTCGTCACAGATGCCACCACTGAGCTGCAGGTGTCCAACTCCAGGCTGGCGGAGGTGGAGGGTGCGTTCGCCACACAGAAGTCAGAGGTTAGTCTGGAGGCTCCCTGATCAGCGTGTATGAAAGATTCTCTTGACCATGCCCTTGTTTGTCTAAGCTTTGCAACTGGTGATTTACTCTCTCTCTCTCTCTCTCATATAATTGTCTGTCGCAGTATGAGCGTTTAAAGAAGATCCACGCTGAGCTTGAGGAGAAGCTGGAGGCCTCGGAGATCCAGATCAAGCAGCAGTCTGCAGAGTACAGAAGCCTTCTGCAGCAGAGAGATGTAAGCAGGCGCGAGCCCCTCCCACAGCCACGCTCCCACACCACCAGGAGGGGTCCTGAAGTGTGCCGTCTGCTTGCCTTCACAGGTGGAGATCAGCCACCTGAAAGCGCGCCAGAGCGGCCTGCAGGAGGAGATGCAGAAGTGGCAGAGCTCCACCCAGTCCGCCTCCTCCGGCCCCGCCGTGCTCCCCGTGGCCACCTCCACCACGTCCTCCTCCGCCTCCTTCCTGCCACACCCCCCCGGGGACCACCAGGGTTTCCACGGGGACCAGATGGACTTCAGCGACGTGCTCTGGTCCCAGCAGGAGATCAACCGCCTCTCTACGGAGGTGCTGCGGCTGGAGGCGGAGGTGGGCCACTGGAGGCGCGTGTCCCAGGTAGCCAGCCTCATACTGTGTTTATCCCTGCATTCCACAACATGAGAAACACGACTCCCTGCATTACATAACATGCATTACTCCCTAAATAACATAACGTTAGATACATTACTCCCTACATAATATAAAATAACGTACATGACTGATGTTTATATCCCTACATAACAAAACATAACTGAAATGTAGATCTCTACATGACAGAAATTGACAGTGCATGACATATATGAGTGATGTACCTGTTGTACCTTGCTCCGTACCAGGCATCGAACACCCCAGGGAACGGCAACGGTGACCAGGGTGAGATCCTCAAGCTCCAGAGGATCATAAACGTGAGTTTCACCTTAAAAACCACCAGTCCAACTGTATGAACTGGTTATTCTAAAGGATTAATGTGTTGTTACTAGGTACTATATCATAGTAATAGAACAGATGTTCACGGATGTCGGTTTCATTCTGGATACATACTGTACGTTGTTTATGTACTTGAACTTGTGAGCCTTAGCCGCTGTGTGTGTGTGTCTGTCTGTGTGTGCATGTGTCTGTGTGTGTGTGTGTGTGTCTGTGTGTGTGTGTGCATGGTCTGTGCGTGTGTGTCTGTGTGTGTGTGTGTGTGTGTGTGGAACAGGAGCTGCGAGAGGAGATGGGCAGAGAGGTGGACGAGCACCAACACGAGCTGGCCGCCCTGCAGGACGCCCAGCGGCAGAAGCTGACCGAGGTGACGCGGCGCAACCGGGCCGAGCTGGCGGAGTACGAGGAGAGGGTGGAGGAGCTGGAGGAGCAGATCCATAATGGTGGGCTGGGGTTAAGTTCCCAAACGAGTTAGTCAGGGGCTCTTTAGGGTTAAACAGTTGGACAGGGAAAACAACGAGGAATTATTTCATAGAGGCTGTTACCTTCTGACAGGTATGTGCTTGAGGGAATAAGGACCTGTAGTTCTTATGTTGTTTCATGCTTTCAAGCTCAGTGGTAGAGCATTTGTCTGCAGATCAAGAGTTTGAAGTTTCAAGTCCCTACCTGTATGTTGTTTTGGATAAAGCATCTGCAAAATAATCATTATTATTAATAATTAACTAATGTTTTTGGTCATTTTTCCCCCCTAATCTGTATGTCCTCCAGCGGGCAGCGGCCAGACCTCCCTGGACTCCTCCAGAACCTTGGATCTTCAGAATACCGTCCGGTCTCTACAGGAAGGGGCGGAGCAACAGGACAGGAAGCTGCAGGAGTTGACGGCCAGTCTGGAGGAGGCGCAGGGGGGCGCAGCTGTCCTGCAGCAGGAGAAGGAGGAGGTGCAGGGAGAGAACGCACAGCTGCTGCAGAACTACGCCCGGCTGCAAGCGTCGGTGGTGGAGCTCCAGACCCGGGTGCAGGAGCAGGAGGGGAAGAACCTGCACAAGGCCCATCTGGATAACGAGATACAGGGGCTGAGGAAGGCTCTGGCAGGTAAAGGTGCAGGCAGGTAGAGGTACAGTCAGGTAGAGGTGCAGGCAGGTAGAGGTGCAGGCAGGTAGAGTTACAGGCAGGTAGAGTTACAGGCAGGTAGAGTTACAGGCAGGTAGAGGTGCAGGCAGGTAGAGGTGCAGGCAGGTAGAGGTACAGGCAGGTAGAGGTACAGGCAGGTAGAGTTACAGGCAGGTAAAGTTACAGGCAGGTAGAGTTACAGGCAGGTAGAGGTGCAGGCAGTCAGGTAGAGGTGCAGGCAGTCAGGTAGAGGTGCAGGCAGTCAGGTAGAGGTGCAGGCAGTCAGGTAGAGGTGCAGGCAGGTAGAGGTGCAGGCAGGTAGAGGTGCAGGCAGGTAGAGATGCAGGCAGGTAGAGATGCAGGCAGTCAGGTAGAGGTGCAGTCAGGTAGAGGTGCAGGCAGGTAGAGGTGCAGGCAGGTAGAGATGCATGCAGGTAGAGGTGCAGGCAGGTAGAGGTGCAGGCAGGTAGATATGCAGGCAGGTAGATATGCAGGCAGGTAGATATGCAGGCAGGTAGAGGTACAGGCAGGTAGAGGTGCAGGCAGGTAGAGATGCAGGCAGGTAGAGGTGCAGGCAGGTAGAGGTGCAGGCAGGTAGAGGTGCAGGCAGGTAGAGGTACAGGCAGGTAGAGGTACAGGCAGGTAGAGATGCAGGCAGTCAGGTAGAGGTACAGTCAGGTAGAGGTGCAGGCAGGTAGAGGTGCAGGCAGGTAGAGGTTCAGGCAGTCAGGTAGAGGTGCAGGCAGGTAGAGGTACAGGCAGGTAGAGGTGCTGACAGTCAGGTAGAGGTGCAGGCAGGTAGAGATGCAGGCAGGTAGAGGTGCAGGCAGGTAGAGGTGCAGGCAGGTAGATATGCAGGCAGGTAGATATGCAGGCAGGTAGAGATGCAGGCAGGTAGAGATGCAGGCAGTCAGGTAGAGGTGCAAGCAGGTAGAGTCTGATCAGGTATAGAGTTTGAATGCTGAATCCGGACAACATTTCTGTTGTGTATGTTTTAATGTATTTAATGTTTATATGTATCTTTTTTTCTTCAGATGCTGAAAAAGAGATCATGAGGCTTAAGAGTCTTCCTGAGGTATTGAGTCTGACTGGACACTGACTGAATGTTCATAGTTTATGCTCTTTAGGCTGATTATTATTCTTTTTAAATTCATTTGGCAGATGGCTTTATCCACTATTAAACTGACATCAGTTTAATAGTTATTGATTTTGTTGTTTCTAAAAGAGTGAACCAGCAGCAGAGGTGGAACATGCAGAAATCCTAGAACTGAACACACTCATCGGGGCCTTGAGACAAGAGAAGGAGATGATCGAACAGGAAAAGGTTACCTAAAACTCTCTTCTCAACGGCGTAGATGAATTGTGTAACTTGTGTTCTTTACTTCTAGTGTTCAAGCGTAAAATGAAACATTGTGAAACCTATATTCCTTGTTACTTAACCACAGGGTCAATGTTTTCCTGCTTTTCAGCTGGGCCTGCTGGAGAGGCTTAGGGGTGCGGAGGAGCGGGGTGGGGCAGAAGGGGAGGGGGAGGACAGCGAGGGGCTGAGGGCGGAGCTCCAGAGGATGGAGGAGGCTCTGAAGGAGACCCGGGAGGACCGGGACACGCTCATGTCTGAGCTGGAGGAACTGGACCGCCAGAACCAGGAAGCCACACAGGTACACAGCTGGTCCGGACCGAACCCGCTCTGTTACTGAGCGTGAAAAAAGAATGGAACGTTAGTCGCTCTTGAATGTGTTACATCCATGTCATTTTTAGTACAGTAAGAAAAATAGGTAAATGTACACATAACTAGATAGTTGCTGTTGCTAGACAAACTTTGCTGAGGGGATTGTTTGAATGCGCCAGAAATGAAAAACGTTTATTTATTTTTTTTACATAAAGTTTAGGCTGTGGCATTGAAGACAGCGACGCACCACACAAGCTTGAGTTTAAATACATGATTTAATGTGACATTACTTACTGTACTGTAAGCACTTTGAGCTACAATTCTTGTATGAAAAGTGCTATATAAATAAAGTCTTACTTACTTACTTACTGTACATAAGTACTTAAGTCTTGAATTGCTTAAATGTATAATGCAATGGGAGTCAGGTGGCTGAGCCGAAGGCTTGAGCACACCCAATTACTTTATAAATATGTTGTATATATGCAATATATGACTACATTTATGTCATTTCATCAGAGTTAGAAAAATGTTTTCTGACAATGTATATCATTTATATTATAATGACTATTTTGTGTGGGTTTTTTCCTCATTTGTGTGCAGCACATGATCTCCGTGAGGGAGCAGCTCTCTGGGCAGCTGAAGGAGTCTGAAGCGGAGTTGGCCAGGCTGCTGTCTGAGCTCAGTTCAACCTCCGACCAGAGGGGGGCGCTGCAGCTGGAGCTGGAGGCCCAGAGGGAGAAACTGAGCCAGAGCGCCTTCACCCTGAATGACCTGCACATGGGCAAGCAGCAGCTGGAGAGCACAGCGAAGGAGCTCAGAGAGAAGCTGGGACACGTTACGGAGCAGGGGCGCGAGGCGCGAGGAGAGGCGTCGGAGCTCAGGAGAAGCCTACAGGAGCGGGAGGAGCAGCTGTCCGCTGCCAGGGCAGAGCTCCGTCAGGCGGGGGAGAGAGGGGCCGAGGGCGGGGGGGCGGAGCTGGCCGAGAAGGAGCGCGAGTTGGAGGAGCTCCGGAAGGAGCTGGCCGAGATGAGGAACTCCCACGAGAAAGTGATGTCAGAGGACTACGAGGGGAAGATGGCGAACAGAAGGTTGCAGGCGGAGGCCGAAGAGGCCGCGGGCAGGGCGGAGGAGCTGGGCCGGCAGGTGAGGGAAGGCCAGGCGGCCCTCAGCAGGTTGGCCCTGGAGAAGGACACTCGCATCGAGGCCCTGAAGCTGGAGAAGAGCCAGCTGGAGGGCGAGCTGAGCCAGGTGGAGCAGGCACTGGCCGAACAGGCCAGACAGTACCAGCACACCGTGGAGGAGCTGACACGGGCGCGCTCCCTGGACGCCACTGCCTTGCAGACGGAGCACGAGAGGGCCGTGAGGCTGAACCAGGAGAAGGACCTGGAGATCGGCCAGCTCCGGAGGGACGTGGAGCAGGGGGCGTCGGACCACAGGGACACCAACGAGATGCTGGCCATGACCGTGGCCGGGCAGAAGCAGCTGACAGACCTGCTCAAGGAGAAGGACGCCCTGATGGAGACCCTGAAGCAGGGTGCGGCCGAGGCCCGGAGCGAGGCGGAGGGACGGCTTCTGGCGGCCTCCAATGACGTCGAGGCGCTGAGGCAGGCGGTGGAAGAGAAGGACAGGCAGCTGGGAGGGATGAAGGAGGAGAACAGCCACCTGAAGGAGGAGTTCGACCGCCTGAGGGACCAACAGAGCCGGCCCCAGCCCCTGGCCGAGCCCCGGACCCTGGACATCATCACCGAGCTCGAGACGGAGATCACCCAGCTCAAGTCCTCCAGGAGCAACCTGGAGGAGGACGCCCAGGCCCTGAGGAGGGCCACGGAGGAGCAACGGGCCTCGCTGCTCGCGTCCCAGCAGTCCCTCCAGGCACAGCAGAACGAGCTGGAGCAGGCTCACTCGCGCCACGAGCAGAGCACGCTCAACTACGACCGGCTCATCCACGCCAAGGACCAGGAGATCTCCCGCCTCCTGCAGGCGGTGGAGGGGCTCGCCGGGCGCCACAACCAGCCCCCGTCCGTACCGGAAGTGGTCATCATGCAGGAAGACAAGACCCAGTCTCTCAACGGGGAGAACGGCAACGAGAAGCACGACCTGTCCAAGGGAGAGATCGAGAGGCTGGTGAAGGGCATCAAGGAGAAGGAGACTGAGATCACCCAGCTGAACGAGAAGAACCTTTCCCTGGCCAAGCAGCTGGACCAGCTGGTGGTGTCCCGGGACGAGCTGGGCAAGCTGTCCCAGTTGATCACGCAGAAGGACCGCGAGATCCAGGCCCTGCACGCCCGCATGTCTGGGGGCCCCTCCCAGGACGTGATGTTCCTCCACCAGCAGCTGCAGGCCTACGCGGTGGAGAGGGAGCAGGTCCTGGCCGTGCTCAACGAGAAGACCCGGGAGAACAGCCAGCTGCGCTCCGACTACCATCGCATCATGGACATCGTGGCGGGCAAGGAGGCGGCGCTGCTGAAGATGCAGCAGGAGAACCAGCGCCTCTCCACCATGAGCGACCCGTCCGGCAGCCAGGAGATGTTCCGCGAGACCATCCAGAACCTGTCTCGCATCATCCGGGAGAAGGACATCGAGATTGACGCCCTGACCCAGAAGTGCCAGACCCTGGTGAGCGTCCTCCAGGCCTCGGGGGGCGAGGCCGGCGCCGGCTCCGGGGGCGTGAGCAGCAACCAGTTCGAGGAGCTCCTGCACGAGAGGGACACGCTCAAGCAGCAGGTGAAGAAGATGGAGGAGTGGAAGCAGCAGGTGATCACCACGGTGAAGAACATGCAGCACGAGTCGGCCCAGCTGCAGGAGGAGCTGCTCAAGCTGCAGGGGCAGGTGTCCGCCGACAGCGACTGCAGCTCCAAGCTCTCCGTCGACTACTCCCGCCTCATCCAGAGCTACGAGCAGAAGGAGAGGAAGCTGGGGAGCTTGAGCCAGGAGCTGGCCCAGGTCCAGCAGACCATCAGCCAGCTCAGCACCACCAAGGCCGTCCTGCTGGGGAAGCTGGACTGCGTGTCTCCGGAGCCGCCCCTCGCCGACCAGTCCTCTGGGCCTGCCCTGGCGGCCGAGCCTCCGAGCCTGCAGGGGGCGGCTCCCGTGCTCGGCGAGACCCAGCAGCGCGAGCTGCAGTCGCTGCGGGTGCTGCTGGCTGAGAGGGAGGCGATGGTCAGGACGCTGCAGGAGAACAACCACCGCCTGTCGGACTCGGCGTCGGCGTCGGAGAGCGAGCAGCGGGGCCAGGCGGAGGAGGCGAGGCAGGTGAGGGAGCGCCTGGAGGCCCTGCAGCGGTCCGTCCGGGAGAAGGACCTGCTCATCAAGTCCAAGGGGGACCACCTGAGCCAGGTGAGCGAGGCGCTGAGGAACCGGGAGAGCGACAACGAGGTGCTGAAGCAGGCGGTCACCAACCTGAAGGAGCGCGCGCTCATCCTGGAGATGGACGGCAGGAAGCTGAAGGAGGAGAACGAGGCGGTGGCGACGCGCTCGCGCGAGAAGGAGTCCGAGTTCCGGGCGCTGCAGGAGACCAACATGCAGGTGTCGCTCATGCTGAGGGAGAAGGAGTTTGAGCGTTCCGCCATGAGTGAGAAGACAGCTGCCATGGAGAAAATGCTGAAGGACAGAGATCAGGTCAGCGCTGCTCTGGAAGTAGCTTGAATGTTTTTTTCTTCTGTAAATAACACTTTTTGGATACCAAATTGTTTTCCCCGAATCTATACGTATGTATATATGTATTCATATACTCTTAAAATGAATACATTACGTACATGATACTTACATCATATTTGTATAAACTTTCGCCTTTGTGGTGACTAATGGTCCCTGGTTTTCATGGTAACCACTGAAATACTGTTAGAACCGTTTACTTCTGGTCCCAGATGATCTTGTGCCCTTACTACGTGCACTACTCCTCACTACACTATCTTATTACTCCTGTTCTACCTGCGCTGTTCCTCCGTCCCCCTGGCTGGACACGCCTGCTGAGTGTGTGTGTGTGTGTGTGACGTGACGCTCTCTCCCAGGGGAAGAGTGTGGAGCTGAACCAGCTGCTGAACGAGCTGCGCTCCATGCAGGAGCGGGCCGTGGCCTTCCAGCAGGAGCGAGACCAGCTGATGCTGGCGCTGAAGCAGAAACAGATGGAGACCACGGCGGTGCAGGCCGAGGTGGGACCCTGGGCACCGGAGGGCTGGCGCAGCCGTCGCGCCTTCCACTCCTTCCGACTGTTATTTGCGCTTGACTATTTCTATTCTTTTGGACTAGTATCTGTTCATTGATTGTTGTTGTTTTGAATTTGATGTGTTTGATGTGGAGGGTAGATAAATGTAAATAAATCCTATTTCCTGCAATCAGCATTGCAGTGACACACACTTGTTCACATGAATAACCTTCCTGTCCCTCACCCCCCACCCACCACCGACACACACCACACACACACACACACACACCACACCACTCACACACACACCACCCACTCACACACACACACACACAGCTGCAGCGCATGAAGGATAAGGAGCAGCGTCTGAACCTGGAGCTGGAGCGTCTGCGGAGCCACCTGCTGGAGACGGAGGACTCGTACACGCGCGAGGCGCTGGCGGCCGAGGACCGCGAGGCGGAGCTGCGCCGCAGGGTGACCCTGCTGGACGACAGGCTGGCCACATCCTCCAGCGCCGTGGAGAACGCCAGGTACCTCCTGGTGCTCTCAGTCTCCTGTCTGCTTTGGACCTGGTGGTGGTTGGTCTGTGGAGGGGCGGGTTATAATAAGAAATAGATGTGGTGGGGGTTGTGGGTTGCGGTTTCTGTTGTGATACACCACTCTTTTTAACATTAATAAAATGTGTAGAGATTAAAATCTCCTAAAAAATAAAGTAGTTAGTTTAGTACCTTTATCCTAAGCAACTTACAAATGCATGTCATGATGTCTGACCTGTAACTGTACTTCTATCTATACAGTCAGTCATTTAAACCTCCCCCCTCCCCCCCGCCCCTCCCCCCCCCAGCCAGCAGGCCAGCCTGCAGGTGGAGTCCCTGCAGGAGCAGCTGAGTGGGGTGGTGAAGCAGAGAGACAAGGCCCTGCTCCAGCTCCACGCCTCCCAGGAGCAGGTCAACCAGTACGCGGTCTCCCTCTCCAACCTGCAGATGGTGCTAGAGCAGTTCCAGCAAGGCACGTTCACGCCCCTCGCAAACACCAGCACAAACTTGTACATATATACTTTATACTGTGTGCACCGTTTGTATGTAGCTTTGGATCAAAGTGTCTGCTGAATGACTGCAAGCAGAACAAAAGCCATCCCCATCCTCTACCACTGAGCTATACCCATGCCCACACCTGCACCACGCACGGCTCCAGTGGAGGAGTTTGGTGTATGGGTTTCCTCCCTGGACGTTGGTGACTGTTTGAGTGGCAAGCCCAGGGTATGTGCTGACACCTAGCCCTGGCTTGCTGTCATGTGTGCGTTCACAGAGGAGAAGGCCATGTACTCCTCAGAGCTGGATAAGCACAGGAGGGAGAGGGACGAGTGGAGGAGGAAAGCCCTGCTGTTGGAGGACAAGGCTGCTGCTCTGCAGGTCGGCCGCCTACACACACATCACACACACACACACACTCACCTACACATCACACACACACACTCACCTACACATCACACACACACACTAACCTACACATCACACACACACACTCACCTACACATCACACACACACACACTCACCTACACATCACACACATCACACACACACACACTCACCTACACATCACACACACACACTCACCTACACATCACACACACACACACACTCACCTACACATCACACACACACACACACCTACACATCACACACACACACACACACACACTCACCTACACATCACACACATCACACACACACACACACACACTCACCTACACATCACACACATCACACACACACACACACACACTCACCTACACATCACACACACACACACTCACCTACACATCACACACACACACACTCACCTACACATCACACACACACACTCACCTACACATCACACACACACACTCACCTACACATCACACACACACACTCACCTACACATAACACACATACACACACACACACACACTCACACTCACCTACACATCACACACATACACACACACACACACACACACACTCACCTACACATCACACACATCACTCACACACTCACCTACACGTCACACACATACACACACACACACACACACACACACTCACCTACACATCACACACAATATCACACACTCACCTACACGTACACACACATTTAGTCATTTAGCAGACGCTCTTATCCAGAGCACACCCACGCACACACACTCAGTTTGTTCCTCTTTAAATCAAGACTCCAGCTGTGTTATCAATCATCATCATTCAACTCCCCTTAGTCATGGTGACTACACCATGCCTTATGTAAAGCACGTCTTATTTCTACACGCAACAACAAAGCATTAAAACACTGATCTGAGAGCAGCACAGCGTGGGTATGATGGTGGTTCCTCTCCGGTTCCCAGGTGACCCTTGACGAGGCCAACGCCGCTCTGGACTCGGCCTCGCGCCTCACCGACCAGCTGGACCTGAAGGAGGAGCAGCTGGAGGAACTCAGGAAGCAAGGTGGGCAGATGGGCTACCTTCATCGGGATTTCCCTTCCAGAAGGTGTCCTCACAAGACTGGGGTACCACAGACTGCCTTGGAGTGGTTAACTGTTAAACTGCGTGGCGCTAACAACCTTGTCTTCACTCCTGTCTCAGTTTACTGAACCAAGTCCTGTATAGTTTCTGTGCCACCAGTGGTCTTAGCTTCACATCGGATTTGAAAACCATGCAGAACTCGCTTCAGTAGAGGGACGGGAGCTTAGCTTTAATCCATCTCAGACCGCTCCACTGTAAAAGTGTGTGGTACGTGCTTCAGACAAGACAGACAAGTTACAGTACCCAGATCAGAACTTCTCCTCCAAAAGGTGTCCTCACAAGACTTTAATGAAACATTCATAAATGTCTCCTCAATTCAGTCTTTCATCGGCTGATTTATGTCTTGGTTCAAAGACCCGCTGGCTGGCCTGAAGATGTTGTGGATGGTTGGCACATTTCTGCGATGCCTCGCTGTCATTCTCCTGACAGAACGTACATTTCATAGTCTGTGCTGACTTCCAGGTGCTTGGTGAACAGCAGGTCTCTCCTGTGTTCCATTCTCAGTGTGCTAAAGCTTCAGCGGAGCAGGCTCCTTTCCAGAACCTTCTGAAGGCCTCTGGCATTCCTTCACGTGTTCAACACTCTCGTTTCTCATGTTCTTATCAGAGCTTAAACAACCACAAACAGCATAAATCAAATGAAAACACCAAACCCCAGCACCCCTGAGGAAGATTTTCCCACATATTAGTTCAGGTTCTCCAGTCGTCGGCTGGCGCCCTATCAGGAGCAGACGTGGGTTATTACATCAGGAGGAATTCTTGGACACGCTGGTAGTCGTAACCCCCCCCCCCCCCCCCCCCCCCCACTGCTCTCTGCCACCCCAGACATCCGTGAGCGCATGTATTTGTTCAACTTACTGTACAAGGCCGGGGTACAGTATATTTACCTACAGGACTGGGTCCAGTATATTAACCTACAGGACTGAGTCCAGTATATTAACCTACGGGACTGGGTCCAGTATATTTACCTACGGGACTGATTCCAGTATATTTACCTACGGGACTGGGTCCAGTGCGAAGGTGCGGGGCCCTGAGACAAGCGTGTTGTTGTTGACGTGTTGTTGTTTTGCAGTGGACGTTCGTCAGGAGATGTTGGAGGAGGCCCAGACCAAGCTGATGAGCCTGCTGAACACTACAGAGGGAAAGGTGGATAAGTAAGTGGACAACCTGATGTAACAGTATGAACAGGTGTTGTCTCTTCAGCCTGGGATTCTTTTTTGGGCCCAGTTGAGTGACCCGCCTGTTGTGCGCCGTCTCCCCAGGGTCCTGATGCGCAACCTGTTCATGGGCTACTTCCACACGCCCAAGAACAAGCGAGCAGAGGTGCTGATGCTCATGGGAAGCGTGCTGGGCCTGGACCGGGAGGAGGTCATCCAGGTGACGCCACGCTCTCCTTTCATCACCTCTTAAGTCCCTCTCCCTCCCTTTCTCTCTCTCTTTCTCTCAACCCTTTTGTTTATACATGTTTGTCTTTAGTTGTTTCTTTTTCGTGTTTGACCTTTGGCCGTCTCTCTCAGCGGTGGCAGCAGGGATGGAGCCAGTCAGGCCTCTGCACTGCCACAGTCCAGAAACGGTTTAGTCCATGTAATGTTAAACGCACAGCTGATACGGTTGACCCTATCCAAGCCAACATGATTATGTTTCTTATCCTTCATAAATTTCAACCAGGTCATGTTTTCATTGGCCGCTCCTTGGTAGCTGACTGTAAGGGGGTAGTGAGCTACACTCATTCTGTAGAGAGTGAGAATGACTTCCCAGGGTAGGTAAGTATATTATGTAGTCTTGGCAGGGGGCAGTATACGTGAATCATCCATGTCTTCATCGCTGACGTACTATAACCTTTCAACACGTAAGTTCTGAAGTTAACAGTCACCCCAGTGTAACCTCTTAAGACGCGCGCTCCTTCAAATCCTCAACAGCTGTTCCAGAATGTGGTCGTCGTTGGGGCATTTTCCCTGCTACTCCACTGCTGAAGCAGGGTTACAAAATATTGTCAAATACATTGCACACACTAGGATTGTTCCGTTCTACTTGGTTTGTAAAATTCGTAATATGAGCAGCTATGTTCAGTAGACGGTGTTCAGTAAATATACAGTGTTCAGTAGATATGCGATGTTCAGTAGATGGACATTGTTCAGTTTTTATACTGTTGGGTGGATAAACTGTGTTCAGTAGTCAGTGTCCAGTAGACTGTCGGGGAGATCTGATCGCTCGTACCTCCAGCCGCCCTTAAATCCAGTCTGGGCTCCACCAGCAGAGAAAGCATTTCCTCATCCAGCAGGCTCCCCCGGGATCCCATCCAGCTATGCAGAGCGGATTACCCAACAATCCTAAAGCAAAACAGACTGGAGGATGAGGGCTAGATGAAGACCCAGTTGTCATCACTGTTTTTTCCACTTCCCCCTCTTTTCTTCTCCTCTTCTTCATGCTTTTGAATTTTTCCGCTTGAGTAGTGTTTACAACTTGTAGTGTCTGGAGGCAGACCTCGTATTCAGAGCAGGCCTCAGTAGAAGAGCAGGGCAGAGTAGAAGAGCAGGGCTCAGTAGAAGAGCAGGCCTCAGTAGAAGAGCAGGGCTCAGTAAAAGAGCAGGGCTCAGTAGAAGAGCAGGCTTTAGTTGAAGAGCAAGCCTCAGTAGAAGAGCAAGCCTCAGTAGAAGAGCAGGCCTCAGTAGAAGAGCAGGGCTCAGTAGAAGAGCAGGGCTCAGTAGAAGAGCAGGCCTCAGTAGAAGAGCAGGGCTCAGTAGAAGAGCAGGGCTCAGTAGAAGAGCAGGCTTTAGTTGAAGAGCAAGCCTCAGTAGAAGAGCAGGGCTCAGTAGAAGAGCAGGGCTCAGTAGAAGAGCAGGGCTCAGTAGAAGAGCAGGGCTCAGTAGAAGAGCAGGCGTCAGTAGAAGAGCAGGGATCTTGGTGGAGAGCTGACCCAGTCTCTGTGTCTCCAGATGCTGGATGAGGACAGCCGTCATGGGGTAACTGGCTGGGTGTCCAGCTGGCTGGGGGGCAGGGCAGTACAGAGTGTCCCAAACACCCCCCAGAGACCCACCCAGGGTCAGGGCTTCAACACGGTCAGTACACACACACACACACACATGCATGCACTCATACACATACTCATACGCACGCACACAGTCACACACATTATCTTCCTGTCAAACTACACTCAACCCTGGTCTTATCTTTGTGTTGCAGTCATTCTCAGAAATGTTTGTGAAGTTCCTGGAGGTGGAGTCCACCCCAGCCCTGCCCGCAGCCAGGCTGTCAATCCACGACATCAAGCCCCTGAACCCCACTCCTCCAGGCAGAACCAGCAGCTCCACCCCTCTGGGAGGTACTGGCACATTAACTCAGTCACTCAGGAAGCCTCTTCACCACCAAACCTGGGCCTTAAGCAAACGGTGTTAAATGCTTTGGTGTTTCCTGATTTGTCTTACCTGCTGTTATAGACCACATGGCTCAGTAGCCATAGTGCAAACTGTGAAGCAAATCAAAGGCACCTCATATTTACGCCCTTAGGTGACCTGGCCCTGGTTGGTCACCAAGGCTTCCACACAATGACCCCTTTGTCTCCTCATCTGACCTCTGACCCGTTTGCTCTCAGGAGGAATGGCAGCCGTCAGGAGAGCCGGCGAGTCCAACCCCTTCCTGGCCCCGCGGTCTGCTGCAGTACCCCTCCTCAGCAAGGGGGGCGCCGCCTCCGGGGGAGCAGGGGGCCACCTGCTCATGAAGCCCATCTCAGACGCCCTGCCCACCTTCACACCCGTGCCCGTGTCATCGGAAGCCAGCGGCGGCAACGTGCTCAAGGACTTACTCAAGTAGTGACGAGATGGACTGAGATGGCGGATCTGGGCGTCCTGACTTGTCCATCCAGACATCTCACCAAAACTATGGACCCTGATAAACACACACACACCCTCTCTGTTTGGATTAGTTACGTCTGAAGAGATTGAACTGAAGAACTGAAAAACAGTTCCTTTGGAAAAGGTTGTGTGTTCTCTCACACAGGGGGACTGTGTAAGGGTTCAGCACAGTGTGGCAACATTACAGGTCTTAAATTAAGAAGATCTGCTGGCTTCCTGTATGCAACAGTGCAATAACTATCATCTCCTGTGTATGTGAAGGAGGCCTCTGAGTATGCTACAGAACTGGTGGTTATTTACAACCACAAATAGAAGATTTTCTTTCTTTTTGTTTGCCATTTATTCCCTTATTTTATCCCTACAGTGTGATCTGGCGTCTGACAGAGGGTTGCCTGGTGCTGTCTGGAGCCTCGCCTGCAGATTTATGTGCCTCTGTGCATCTGGTAAAACTATACAGACATTTCTGCTAAATCTTGTATTTTCCAGACAGCTAGACGGTAGTATGCTACATAGTGGGGTGATTATAGCTGTAATTACGGGTGTGGTTTGATCAGAGGACTTAGACTATAAAACTGCAGTTTAATGGCAGGACTATTATATAGTTATATATATATGTAAATGGGTGATTTTTCATATTTATGGGGGCTTAGTGCCTAACGTTTTTGCTATTTGGAATAGTGTATGATTTGGTTTGTAAATGATGAATACAAATATATATTTACAAGTTGTAAAACTGCACATTGAAAGGTTAACAGATTATGAAGGCTAGCCAACGGTGTAACATGTCAAAAGACTGCAGAATGAATGTTACAGACGCTTCTCCATGTAGACAAAAATATGAAAAGGGGTCCAGGTTCTTCAGACTCATGTTTAGAAGTGGTTAAACAGATCAAATCACCTTAAACTGGAGGGTATTATGTTGAGTATGAGGCACCTTTGAGTATGTTGCTTTTCTGATGAAATAAAGATATACCCCTACAACATGTCTGTTTCTTCAATTCAACCAGTTGTGTTCTGTGGTCAATTTTTTCCCCGTAATATGTCTAATTTAGGATCTGTATCTTAACGTAATTATGCAAATTACATCATTATGGTCATTGGTTTGGTGTTCATTACATGTTTGTTCTTTTCTGCTGTAAATTATTTTAGAAAGTCTTACGGTGGCTATAATGTTTCCTTAAACTGCATATTGATTAATGTAGCCTCTTACACAATAACCGGAGCTCTCACAGTCAACATGACCCCCCTCCGACTACTCTGGGGTAGCTTTACGCGCGCCTCCGTTCGAGGGGGCTGTCTTTCCGTGATTGAATCCAGCTGTTGTCAAAGTGCTCGGGGCCCCCTTAATTTGCAACGCAAAGCAATCTGTACAGCCGACGGAGAACGGAAAACATAGAACAGTTCGTTTTGAAAGACATTCCTTGTACAATTGGTCAATGTACCGAAGTTGCAGGTCGACGAGACAGCGGTTAATCAGAACCTGGTGTCGACTTTCGCGTAAAGGCGCATAGTCTGAGTTTGGGGAGCGCCACATGCGCACTGGCATATCACGTACGCTAGAGTAGCCAGAAGATCAAGGGGAGTTTACGGGTCGCGAGAGTCCCTCTTTCGGGAGTGATCAAGAGAATACATAATGCTTTTGGACGTACGCGGTGTTAGGGTCTGGACTTACTCCAGGTCAGTACAATGCGTGGCTTCTTCATTAGGTTGCTTCATCACTGAAGTGACTAAAGTTTAGTTTTCTTAGGAACTACAACTATGCGAGTTTTCTTATGACTCCAATCGCCGTCCTATTCTGAATCTTAAAGATATCTTTAAACAGTGGAATCTTTTCACTATGGAGTGCAATGTTAGCTCATTTGTTTTAAAACTTTGTCTAATCTTGGAATAGATTTTGAACTGAAACTTTGCTCCAATTTTCAGAATGTTGACAGCTCTCGTATTTACATTGTTATGTATCAGCTATGGGAATGGTCAGGTAAGATGACTTTATTTCAGTAAAACCTTGACACAGTCTGTGTGCATGGATTTCATTCATTCAGTGATTGGGCAGCAGTGAGTGGATATGCACCTTTTAGGTCAGGTCCACTGGAAAAGGAGCAACATTAATGTGTTCTAGGTTGTTTTTAGGGCTGTGTGTTTGCCATGACCGGTCAGTTAAAGAGCCTATTGGTGTTTCTCCTTTAGACCTGCACAGAAGGCTTTGCCTACGACCGCAGAGCGAGGGTGTGTGTTGGTAAGGTCACCTCACTCCTATGTGTCCTTACAGCTGTTCTGAATACAGTCTTTCTGAAGATGATATCACACAGTTCTTGTAAAGTCTGTGCCCTAATGCTTTTCTGAATGAAGCAGCCTGTGTGTTTCTGAATAATTATGTTTTTTATCCAATCCTATTTAGTTGTAGTAGCCTATTTATAATGTAGTATCCTTTCTCTATTGTTTCTCTATTTCTCAGATGTGGACGAGTGCCGCACGGTACCATTGCCTTGTCGAGGAGACATGCTCTGCGTCAATCAGAATGGCGGCTACCTGTGCATCCCGCGGGGCCTCTACAGCCAGCCTTACGCCAGACCCGACACACCAGCACTCCCGGAGCCGGCCTACCCTGACACATCGGCGGGTTTCCCCCCCGACACGTTTCGTCCACCGCCGCAAGGGCCCGTGGAACCCAGCTACCCGATAGTCAGCCGCTCCGCGCCGTGCATCCTGGGATACACACTTGGAGAGGATGGCACTTGTAATGGTGAGTGTGCTGTCAACTTTGTTTTGCGTCAGGAATCCAAAGACTGTATCAACCTGATGGGTCAAACTCTTTTCCATCCTACGTTGCTCACCTTAGCTCTGGAAAAAAGTTTAATCTTAATTTTCCAACGCAGTAGATCAATAGCCTACCCTTTAAAATCCAAGACGATACTAAAGGCAAATCATAAAGCTGGCGGCTTGGATGTCTGACAAAACTTGGTCTTGCAGAAACCGCAGCAGCAATGGTGGGTTTTAAGTCAATTTCGAAGTGAATGTGTTGTCGTGAATACCGCGCATAGCATTGACCGCACGGTGGGGTGTTTATCTCATCACACTGCAGTCTGTTATTGCGTTACTGTCCAGGCCTAGCTCTCTCGCTTTGCTCCAGTCTGAGTTGGTCTGTTCCCTGTTGAGTGTCAGCTGGTAGTACAGTAGGCCGTTGTATGTCTCCACCCCCCCCCCCCCCCCCCACTGGCTGGAAAGGGGTTTCTCTCTGCTCATCGGTAGAGGTGGCTCAGTGGGAGGTCCAAGGCATCAATTGTGCTTGCTTTCAACTGATGTCAACAGCCCATTAACCTCCAGCTGCTCTCCCTGCCTCCCCCCTCTCTGTCTCTCTCTTGTCTCCTCTCCTCTTCCTGCCTCATGTCTTCTCTGCCTCCCCTCCTCTCTCTGCTCCTCTCTAACTCTCTCTGACTCTCAAGTTTTTTTTGCATCTGCATCTTTTTTACTCTCTTTGCCTCTTCTTTTACCTCTCTCCACCCCTCTTTGTCTCGCTACATCTCTACTACTCTAGCTCTCTACCTCTCTCTACTACTCTACCTCTCTGTACAACTCTACCTCTCTCTACCGCACTACCAATCTACCTCGCTGACTCTATACTTCTCTACCTCTCTCTTCTGCTCTACCTCTCTATTTACCTCTCTCTAACACTCTTTCTCTCTATGTCTCTCTACCTCTCTCTACCTTTCTCTACCTCTTGCTCCACTCTTGGGTCACACTGGCCTGTCTGGTTAGATAACAACAGACCACTGGTCTCTGATCTCATATATCACAGTCATACTAGTAGTTAATCTGTAACATAAGCTTTTATAACTATTCACATCAAATCAGCTGCCAAACTACATTTTATTTATTACTAATGAGATATTTTAATTGATTATTTGGTAAGCTTGTTTTGTAGCAAACCCTTCAATGTTGGTTCCAATTATGTTAAACTTATTATGTTTTAGCTTGTAGTGTTAGCAACCACAGACTGTGGGCCCACCTGGTGACAAGCTGCTGGTTTGAACACACAAACATGTTATGGTAGTATATAATGTTTCTGTCTTGACCAACCTGTATTATTGTAATTTGTGCAGATATCATTCCTGTAAGTCTTATTCCTACTCAGACTTTTAATGGGTTGGAAACACTCAGAGGATTTGCCCTAAGCCTTGTTTGGGGAAACCACAGGATTGCTCTTCAGCCATCTGCAAGGCCCATCAGGGAGGGATGAAGTCATTTGTTGCCAGATCTGAACTGCTTTGGCAGGGCACAAACCAGTGTGGAGGAACTAGGAGAGAGACTGGCCTACAAACCTGTGTATATACAGTATGTGTGTGTGTGAGACAGTGAGACACAGTGAGAGACAGAGAGACAGAGAGAGAGAGAAGCTTTTTTTGTGTGTGTTCATGTAAGAGAGAGAGGTGATGTAAGGAGTCGTTGAGTGACAGAGTTGGGCTGTAGACTCCCTGCCTCCGCCTGGTACAAACCTGGCTTTGTCTCCTAGTCTCTGGAAGGCCACTTCCAATAATATCAACAGTTTCTTGGGTCTGGCAGAGTGGCATGACATCTGTCTTCCCTTGCATCAACTGAAACTGTTGACGCTGTGAGAACTTCCTGTTGATTCCAGTAGTTGGCCTTCATGACCATGCAGAAGAGTTATATTACTAGGAGGGAAAAACGGTCAGCACAGTTTAAGACACCGTACTTGAAGTTTCACTCAAGAGTGTAAATTACCCATGGGGCTATTTGGAGTTGAATTTGGATGACAGAAATCTATCCGTTTGTTTCATTTCTGTCACGTGTGCTCTTTGAGTCTCTCTCTTCCCACATATGTATTCTTCTCCAGGGTTCATCATCCCTGCGTGGGGCCCAGTGCAGGCCAAACCAGCTGCCTTTATAAGGAGCTGAACTGAAGCGCTCCCAGAGAGCGAGACCCAGCTGAACTCCCTGGGGTTTGGCCACACATGTGCAGCACATGCTCTCCTGCCTCAGACGGGGCTGGAGCTGCTAACCGCTAGCAGGTGCTGGCCTGTGTTGCTGTTGGCCCTCGTCCGGGCCTTTGGCCCTCGCTGGGCCCTGGTAGTGGACCAGGCTGGGGCCAGGCCAGCGGTCACTAACACTCTATCAGGGCTTATCACACTCAGCCGCCTGTTCAAACAAACGCTACGACTGACTTCAGACCTTCGCTTCGGGTCTCTGAGTTGGTGACTTCACTGTCTGAGAACCATAAACAGAGCTTGGAATTCAGATGTGTGATTTCCACATAAGGAAATGTGCCACTTGTTGAGGAGTGTGTGAACTGCTGAAGGGAAGCTGGTGGAATTCCAGTCTCTTATCTCTAAATATTTGAACTGGAAGTAAATATGCTGAGTGTGAGATAGGGGTCTGATAATCATTCAATACTACAGGGTCAAGAAGACTACCTGGGACAGTCAGTACAAGTCTTTACAGTTTTGCAGTGTTGATGATGACCTTCCTACCTGCCCTCACACCCCCCCCCCCAACACACACCCACACACAACACAGTCTCCCACATACACACACACACACACACAAAACACCTTCTCACACACACAAAACAGCCTCTTGCACGTACGCATTGCGCGCGCACGCACGCACACACACGCCTCTGACGGCCATTCCTGTGTGCTGCTGTTCCAGACATCGATGAGTGTGAGGCGGAGTCGCACCAGTGTAACCCCACCCAGGTGTGCATCAACACGGCGGGGGGCTACACCTGCTCCTGCACCGAAGGCTACTGGCTGGTGGGGGGGCAGTGCCAGGGTGAGCGTCACTCACTATCCGTGTGTGTGTGTGTGTGTGTGTGTGTTTGCATGTCACACAAACAGCCAAGTATAATGTTTGGTATTGTGGTTGATACTATTTACATGACAATATCATTTCATTGTGTATGACACACATATACTGTGGAATGAAACAGTGTTCTCTCTTTCCCCTGTCACTTACCTGTGGGAGAAGATATTGATGAGTGTCGCTATGGATACTGCCAGCAGCTGTGTGCTAATGTACCGGGCTCCTACTCCTGCTCCTGTAACCCTGGCTTCATCCTCAACCCAGACATCAGGACCTGCTCAGGTACACACATGCAAACTGCTCCTGCAACCCTGTTTTCATCCACAACCCGGATAGCATGACCTGCTCAGGTTGCAAACATCACTAACCTCTAAGCACTGCAGGATGTGACATCAGTAACCGCTAAGCACTTCAGAATTGTGACATCACTAACCTCTAAGCACTGCAGGATGTGACATCACTAACCCATAAGCACTGCAGGATGTGACATCACTAGCCTGTAAGCACTGCAGGACGTGACATCACTAACTTCTAAGCACTGCAGGATGTGACATCACTAACCTGTAAGCACTGCAGGATGTGACATCACTAACTTCTAAGCACTGCAGAATGTGACATCACCAACCGGTAAGTACAGAATGTGCATAATGAGGATGATGATGACTATGATGATGATGATGGCGAGGATGACTCTGTGACGCCCCCAGACGTGGATGAGTGTGAGGACGAGCCCTGCACGCACGGCTGCTTTAACACCTATGGATCCTACATGTGCAACTGTGACGAGGGATTCGAGCTGGCGTCCGACGGCACTTCCTGTATCGGTAAGGATACTGTACCTTAAATTTATTATTATTTTATTATTTAGCAGACGCTTTTATCCAAATCAACATACTGTTGAAATGGTGTACGTAGAGTCCAGACCGTAGAAAAATGAAGGCTCAGAAGTGCACAGTTCTAACTGTATCGCTTACTGTGTCAGACATGTTTTACATTTCCTACATGGGATGTGAAGTGTTGAAAGCATTCTGTGTTCATGAGGAGAGCGAAGCGCTCTGCGATGCCGCCGAGTGATCAGGGTGTCATGTGATTGGGGGGTGGGGGGGTTGTAGAGCGCTCGACGCCAAATCAAGAGGCCGCAGGTCCAATCACTTTTGCCCAAAATCACCTTGGATAAAAGCGTCTGCTAAATGGAAAGGAATATCTTCTGGGGTGCTAACGGTGTTCTGCGTCGCCTGTAGACTTGGACGAGTGCAGCTTCTCTGAGTTTCTGTGTCAGTACAGATGTGTGAACACGCCGGGGTCCTTCTCCTGCATCTGCCCTCCTGGTTACTACGTCTACGAGGACGGACGCAGCTGTGAAGGTAACCACGGCAACACCACCTGACGCCTCATCATGAAAACTGTTTATGTGTGATACCAGAAAGACAAAGAGACATTTAAGTCAGATGGACATTTAAAGAGTCTTCCTGTGTAGACCCGAATGTGCTTTTGGCTGTTTGGTCTGATGATCCAATGTCAGGATTCTTTCTGTCATCTGTGCTTTGGTCTTTGCTTGTTGATACAATGTTTTCTAGAGGTCTAGAAAACATTGTATCAACAACAACAATTTGGTAATACGGTGGCTGAAGTTGTTAATAATGATTTAGATTTTTTACTCTAATGGATATCATTAGTGTCATAAGCTAATGCTGATGTTGTTTTTGAATGATGATGATGATGATGGTGATGTTGATGTTGTTGTTTTAACGGACTTTAATTGTTGTGTGTTTGATTTTAAAGATTTCAATGAATGTGACACTGGTAACAACACCTGTACAACAGCACAAGTATGTTTCAATTTCCAGGGAGGTTACACATGCCTGGATCATTTAACATGTGAACAGCCTTACATTGAGCTCAGTGACAAGTGAGGAGAATTCTCTTTCAGTTTTTACATATGTGTATGAGAGACTATGAAACTGTATCCATCATCTCTCGGGTCACCCTGAAATATGTCCTATAACAACCATCCTTTAGTGAAACCACTGGGGTCAAGTTAAGCTTTCACTGTGATATATGTGATTCAAATTGGTGCTAACGCTTGTCCGATATTGATCCGAGGCATTAACTTCACCCCCTCCCCCCTTCCTTCTTTCCTCCCCCCCCCCCCCCCCAGCCAGTGTATGTGTTCAGCTGAGAACCCTGCCTGCAGAGACAGGCCCTTCACTGTCCTGTACCGCCACATGGACCTGTCGTCGGGCCGCAGCGTGCCCGCAGACATCTTCCAGATGCAGGCCACCACGCGCTACCCCGGGGCCTTCTACATCTTCCAGATCAAGACAGGCAACGAGGGCCGAGAGTTCTACATGAGGGTACGTAAGGTTAAGGCCCCTGGGCCCTGGAAGCAGGGCTGGGACGCTCTGGGACGGTGGGATGTTTGGATGGATGGGTGGATAGATGTACGGGTGGGTGGGTGGGTGGATAGATGTATGGATGGATGGATGGATAGATGGATGGGTGGGTGGATAGATGTACGGATGGATGGGTGGGTGGGTGGGTGGGTGGGTGGGTGGATAGATGTATGGATGGGTGGATGGGTGGATAGATGTATGGATGGATGTATGGATAGATGGATGGATGGGTGGGTGGATAAATGGATGGATGGATGTATGGATTGATGGATGGATGGGTGGGTGGATAGATGTACGGATGGATGGATGGGTGGATAGTAGGGGTGTAACAAGATATCGTGGTACAATACATTGCGGTACAAAAATTTAACAATATGTATCGTGGAGTCATGACGATATTTTTTCAATATTACATTCGTTTTATCCTATTGGTTGAGCTACCTATCTTGCACCTGCATCTCGCGTACACACAGCATTGAGCATTCACAGCTTGAACTGGGCAGTAGCCTAGCACGGCAAAATGACTTTGACTGATATAAAACAGTGGTTCTCAAACTGTGGTACGCATGCCCCCTTCTAGTGATACGCAGAGGAATCTCAGAAATATTTAAATACTTTAACCATGATATCATTGAAATGTGATTTAAAATACGTTTTGCCTTCCCTATAATATTTTTGCTTCGAAACAAAGATAAATGTTGGCACGCGATAGGACCAAACTGTTCCAACACAATACTATACCACAGTGACTGGACATAATGTAGCTATGTTAGCTTGCTGCTGCTGTATAGGCTATTACTTTGCTTTGATTCATGTAAAGTAGCATGATTATAAGGCAAGGTAGCGCGACGTGATGCAAACGTTACAAGCTGATGCTGCACATTATTCAAGACACAAGTGGATATATATTTACATTTACATTTAGTCATTTAGCAGACGCTCTTATCCAGAGCGACTTACAGTAAGTACAGGGACATTCCCCCGAGGCAAGTAGGGTGAAGTTCCTTGCCCAAGGACACAACGTCATTGTCATAGTGGGGAATCGAATCGGCAACCTTCTGATTACTAGACCGATTCCCTAACCGCTCAGCCACCTGACTCGCCTCATATTTATTTTTTTACTATTCACAGGGTCATTTGTCATTATCTCCATTACTTCAAAATGACGTTATGGTGGCAAAATAAATTAAAACAGAACTGGATGATATCGCCATTTAACTTTACTGATGATGGGCTTATTGTATTGATGCAGCCACAAAAAAATAAGTTTATTTAGCCTCTTTGTCCAGAGGGGCAGATCAGCCAATCAGGGCAAACAGGCTGTTGCCCGGGCAACACTAGCCTGTACCTGTGCACCTCCCTGAGGGTAGGCTTACTACTGTAACGTCGGTCATAATGGTGGTACTTGGAGTTAAATATGTTCTGAGGTGGTACGGGGTGTAAAAAGTTTGAGAACCACTGTTGTACACAAACATTGTTACTTAACATACAGAAGTTCAAATAAAAATATTTGCACATTCTTGAAGTTGATTAGAATTATTTATTAATTTTTCTGGGGGGTTCAACGTATCTAGATGCGTATCGTATCGTGACGCCAGTATCGGGATACGTATCGAATCGTGAGCTGAGTGTATCGTTACACCCCTAGTGGATAGATGTATGGATGTATCACACTTCATTCATCCTCGAGGAGAAATTGCGGAAAAGGGGGTAATTGTTATTATGATCTGCTGTAATCCAGCCCGCGCCTCTACCTACCGACCACCTGTCCACCTGTGTAGTGTTGATTCTCCCTAGACTGCACTCTGAGGCGTCCCTCTGGTGTGTGTAGGGAGGCACACAAGGTGCGTGGCCAGTAGGTGGGGCCATAGGAGTGTGAAGGGGAGGAGGTGGAGCAGCTTTCTGGAAACTGCAGTCAGAGGAGATTCTGATTGCTGTGGCATCCACAATGCCAATTTAATTTGGCATTGTTTGTTTTTTTGGCGTCAAAACCTTTCATGCCACGACAGATGGGATATGGAGTACCTAAAACTCTGTTTGCCCTCGAGGGAGCTGTGTTTGATGTTTGCGTCACCATCACACCTGTTCTTCATGGAAATCGCAGGGACGATACTTTGTATCAACACTATATGAAAGATAACCATTGTTCTTTCTCTTTCACTCTCGCTCCTCTCCTCATGTTTCGCAGCAAACCAGTAACGTCAGCGCCACGCTGGTCCTGTCCCGGCCCCTAACGGGCCCTAAGGAGATCGTCCTGGACCTGGAGATGGTCACTGTCAACAACGTCATCAACTTCCGCGGCAGCTCCATCATACGGCTCACGATATACGTCTCCGAGCATCCTTTCTGAAGAGCCTCAAGCTCCACCACACACAGTATTACCTGTCTGAAGAGCCTCAAACTCCACCACACACAGTATTACCTTTCTGGAGAGCCTCATACTCCGTACACCATTATCCACTGCCTGTCCCAACCTATCATACAGCATGTCTTATGGATTCTAGCATTGTCATTCTTCCCAGTATTACACCTTCCACCTTTGGTCTGGGTGTTTGAGACTGTCATCACCATCACTCATCTCGTCAAGGTTGACTGACGTTCATCTGCTTGGAGGACACAACTGCTGTCTGGTTCAGTCCACCTGACACCAAACTCTCCAGCAGCCAGACCTAAAGACTGACTGTTACTATGTTCCATGAAACCAATGCTGTCTGTATGACGTCTGTCCTGTGTGCTGTTTGTCTGTTATGTACTCGCATCACTGTCGTTTCTGTGGGTTTTTCTATGCTTTAAAGAAGCTGTGAAACAAGCTATTAACGTGTGAGTTGACATATTAGTGAAACCACGTAGCAGCGGCTTGTCTCTTGTGTTTCTTATCAAGCCATCAAGGAATATCGTTTCTAAACTTTGTATCGAGCCACACCGCTCTGCTCCCCTTGGTATTAAACTTTGAGAGCGTAACAGAAAGCTTAGATGAGCATTGTTGTACACTTTAATGTAGCATATTCCTGTTATAGAGATGTCTGCAATCCCCAAGCAAGTGAGGGATGACCTGGGTTCATGTTTAATAATATGATTCGCCATTTTACAAAATGTTTTGAATAAAGCAGGGTTAGTAAAGATTTTGTGTTCACATTCTGCTTCAATGAGAACTTCAAGTGAGCCTGGTCAGTAAAATAAATATATGTACTGGACCTGAAAGATGTGAGATGAGCATTATTTCTGTCAAGTTTTGTTTTTGTAGATGTGAAACTAGATACTTGTGGTTGACTTGAGACAAGAGGAGTAATGAAAGATTATCTGTGTTTTTTGTGTTAAAGAAGGAAGCATGCGGTATTTATACTGGAAATCACGTAGGGCTTTCGGTAATAAGTGGTGATCCGTACATACCTAAGCAAACAGAAAGAGAGAGTGAGAGAGAGACATTAGAACACACTTCAGATAGGTTATGCCTTGATACCGACGGGCACAAAGAAGGACAACCCAGTGTTACTAGAGGAGCGTAACTGGAATAAGCGCTTTGATACACGGTCCGTGTTTTACCTGTTTAGCTTCTTCCAAGACGGGAAAGCTCGCAGGTATGTAAGAGTTGAATTAGTTGATGGGCCATGTAACGTCTAAATTAGAGTTTGTAAGATAACTTAAAGTCTATAGTGTAGCCTATTCTTATCAACATGCACTTGAACACTCAAGTTGCCGAGTCACTTGGTCATATGATTTTGTCGTTTTCTAAGAATAACATTTTCATCTGAAGGACCATAGCCAGATATTGTTATTATTATTACAATGTTGTCATGTTTTCCTTAAATTCAACAGTTGACTGTTGAGAATCTATTTTATCTTCCAACCCTCGTCTCGATATTCCTCAGCATGGCGCTGGAATGCATCAAAAACTGCTGCAAGAGCTTTTTAGGCAAGGAGAAAGAGACCCAAGGTGAATTATTAAATTCCATTCTCAAAGGATTACCAGAGAAACGACACATTTGCGACTGAGTTTATTTATGCTGTGGCGTGGATTCCCCCCCCTTTGAAGAGATCACAGTGAGGATGCCGCCAGCCCGGGCTTCGGCGGCGGGGGGACCCTATGGTCCACGGACAGGAGTCGGGGTCTCCGAGGACTACCTCCTGTCCAAACTACCTCCTGATGGTAAAGACGTTCCTTTCGTGCTCCCCACCTTCAAGCCTTCCTACGTCCAACCTCGGGGCTCACGCTACCCCAACGAGGGGCTAGAGGGTAAATACATCTAAATGTTTCCATCAATCAACTCTTTCACATTTTAAGGTCATGTTTAATTCTTATATTCTGGAAGTTTTGGGAGGACGCACTTTATTTATTTTTATCTTGACGTAGCCTTGTATGCTTTTAAGGCTATGTTATGTAACACCCCAAAATTGCCAAAAGAAATGTTACACCTGCAAAGAGAAGAGCCCTCGTTAGTTTAACGTGTGCTGATGTGATTGCTGTGCAGGTACAGCCAGGACCACGTATGCGGAGAGGAAGGCCGAGCTGTCGGCCTCCAGTCACATCGTCTACAACCCTGACTTCCCTGGGGCCGGCCGCCGAGGGACCGCTAGAGACCGGACCTCAAACCCCCATGCTTCAGGTATGTGGTAAAGCATACTGGTTGTTGATGGAGAAATTTGTATTTTTTTTACAATAAAAAAAAAAGTATTTTTACAACAATGGGTCACTATTATCACCCCCATATCCTCCAAAAAGTTCTTCAATAAGCTATCCTCAGACATAAGATCTGTGTAATAGCCATATTATGACTAGCTGTGTTTTAACTGTGATAGCTGAAAACGTATGTTTTCCCACACAGGCTGGGATCTGAAAAATGGTCGACAGAGACTCAGCAGCTCCATGTTTGACCTGACCAACTCTCCTGGTCAGATGCAGGTGAGAACGTTAGCCGTCTCGTCCTAGATCCCCTCTGCTGCCCAACCTCGATGAAGCAGAAACCTGCCCTCTCGCTCAAACACCTGGTTGTCGAGGTGCCGCCTCAGTCGCTGTGCGTCACTCGTTGCTATTTCCACCACCCTCTGAGGTGTGTGAAGGAGTGGACAAACCTTTTGTTGGTTGTGTTAAATCAAGTGGTCATCAATCAGTTTAATGTTGAAGATTTGACAATGGCCTGTGTTTGGGCTGAGCTGGGCGGGGTATTCTTAGCGGGTTTTGTTACATGATATCGAATCCTTATTGTTATCAACACTTGATAAATTAACGTGACTGTTCGATAGGTATTCTCACTGGACCTCTGACCTCTGGGACGGTCTTGTGTTCTGTCCAATAGCGGTCTGACGCATGGTTTACACTGTTGTGTCGTCTTAGGGATCTGTCTGGACAGGGTGGGCGTGCTCCAAATTGTTGTGCCACGTACATAAAGGCTACTGTGAAGGAGTTGTGAAACGTGTGTTCTGGTCAAACGCATTGGTACTAACTCCAAAGTAGATAAAAACGTCCATATTCGCAGTCAAATCCACCCTGTGGCCATTTTGAAAACTGTCAAGCAGTCAAATGCAGCTGTACATAGAGATTGCATTGAAAAGAAGAGAGCTTCACCTCTCTCTCACATGAAGAATGAGTACAGCTCTTTCGGATGTCTCACAGGGTGTGTGTGTGTTTCTCTCTGCGTGTCTGTCTTTCTGTGTGTGTATTACCTTTTGTGTGTGTGTGTGTGTCTACAGCGTGGGGACTCAGTGTCCAGTGTCCAGAGCAGTACGTCGTCCATGAAGGATTCCACTGAGAGCAGCCGTAGCCTTGGTAACTAGCCATAAAAACATGTCCCTCACATAATCAAAAATTCCACTTTCTACAGTATTTTTTATTAATAAAACTTAAAAAACAAACTTTCAAATCTCTCCCAGTCCCTTTCCTCTTCATTCCCCCAGTCCCCTTCACCTCCTCCCCCAGACCGCCCGCCCCCTTCCAATCCTCCTCCCTTAGACCTACCCCCCCCCCCCCCCCTCCTGTCCCCCCCCCCCCCCCCCCCCCCCCCCCCTCCTGTCCCCCCCAGACCTCCCTGGTCTGGTCCACAGAGCCAGATTGGGACAGTTCTGCATTGTGCAACAGTGAAAGGGCCCCGGGAGTAATTACTTCCAAATGTTTGGAAGTAATTATTGTTATCTACATTTAAATGCAGTCCAGCATTTAAATGTAGATAACACTCCAGACAAAGAACCATTAACTTGTTTTTCACGATAAAAAAAAACTTTGAACACCGTTCCATGATGGATTGGTCTGTATCCATCCTGCATTCCAACAAATAATCTGTCTAGAAATAATGTTGAAAAGGCATGTTTAGAAAACCTAATAGAAACCTTTTTTCCCCAGAGTCTGTGAGCCTATCTGGGGAGGAGAGAGAGCTGGGGAAGGTGTGCGTCCGTGTGAGTTACCAGGAAGCCTTGGAGCAGGTGTGGATCACCCTAGTGCAGGTACGGTTACAAGTTCTGCGGAGGGAAGCTTGTACTGAGACAAACCCCGCCATTGTGTTCTCTGGTCCTCCTCCTGAATGGGCCTTCTGTGCTTCCAGAACCCAGCTACTCTTGCTCTGTTGAGTTTTGCACACTGACCCACGAGGAATGAGAACGTTTTCCTGTCAGGAAGTCTCAGAACCATCCTCAGAAGAGAGATCTTCCTCAGTGGTTAAACTATTACCGACAACATCCTGTGATTATATGTCATGATAAATAAAGTAATGTAATGTAAAAAGGGATTCGTCTAGCGCACACTTTCATCAAAAGCAACATACAGATGGGGATTTGGGCCTTTGACTCTCAGACTGGTGGACCCTGCAGCATGTGTTCTCCTGTGTTCCCAGTGTTCAGACCTGAGCAGGTGTTCTCCTGTGTTCCCAGTGTTCAGACCTGAGCAGGTGTTCTCCTGTGTTCCCAGTGTTCAGACCTGAGCAGATGTTCTACTGTTTTCCCAGTGTTCAGACCTGAGCAGGTGTTCTCCTGTGTTCCCAGTGTTCAGACCTGAGCAGGTGTTCTCCTGTGTTCCCAGTGTTCAGACCTGAGCAGGTGTTCTCCTGTGTTCCCAATGTTCAGACCTGAGCAGGTGTTCTCCTGTGTTCCCAGTGTTCAGACCTGAGCAGGTGTTCTCCTGTGTTCCCAGTGTTCAGACCTGAGCATTCCTCTGGACAGCAGTGAGCAGCAGAGGGTCGGAGTCAAGGGCATCATCACCATGGCCAAGCCTATCCAGTTTAAGAGCTCCGTGAAGGAGGTCTCCCAGGTAACACGAGGCCTCACCAGGGGTACTGTTGTATTCACCCAGAGAGAGGCCCTCTGTTGGCTAGATGAGCCCGGGAAGAGGTGATTCTGTCTGGGCTGCAGCTGGCCTCGTCTCCCCCTGGGTTTTGTAGTCCGGTGGTCCTCACTCATGTCTGACTAGCATGGTAATGGACCTGCTGCGTCTGAGAGACTTTAAATTGAGATGTACGATTCTAAGATGAGATTGATGAGTCACAAAAGGCATTGATTGCGACTATGGATTTAGCTGTACCGTAGAATGAGAAATCTTTAACTCATTTTACTCCAGAAACTGTTAGGATCCTAAGTTGCTATGTAAACAACAACTCTGACAATAAATCACACGTCATCTTCCACATCAATTTCCCTCCCCCTCCCCCCCACTCCCCCTTCTTCCCCCCCAGGAGCCAGTCTTCATGGAGACCTTTGTGTTCTCCGTGCGTCTGCAGCCTCTCCGCTGCAGTGCTCTGGTGCTGCGCCTGCAGACGCAGCAGCCCAGGAGATGCACCGTGGCCGAGGGCGTCCTCTCTCTCCGCCAGCTGGGCCCCAAGGAGACCCAGCACTGGCTGCACCTCAGCCCCCCCTCCAAGACCTCCGTAGGTGTCATACTCTCCCTCTCTCTCCTTTCCTCTCTCTCCTCTACTCTCTCCTCAGAACCCCTGAAAGACCTCCGTAGATGTCCCAGTACTCTCTCCCGTTTCTCTATCTACTCTCTTTGTCTCTCTCTTTTCTCTCTCTCTTCTCTCCCTCTCATACTTGGGAAGTGTCAACAATATAAAGTCTCATTCTGTCCTCTGGCCATTCTCTCCGTCTCACCGCCCAAACAAACCTGCAAATGCCTTGACGTGCTCTTGATTACTCATTTCTTTGTGCAAACAAGCTGCTCAAGACCTGCATATTTGTTTAAAAGAGAGGAGCGTTCAGTCACCTTGACCATTGTTCCAGTCATACAACACCAATGAAAACCAAAGCCCTTGTGAAAGTACGATCATTTTAGGCTCGAGTTATCTTCCTCTCGAGGTCCGACCATAAGGAAATGCCGTCAGTGTGGGAAAATCCCAGCCTGATATTCCAGCCTGGCTATCCCTCCTTACGTGTCGCTACCCATGTGTTGTTCTTCTCATAATGAGTCTTTATCAGTTCTCTGCTTGCAGAGCTGAATGTGAGAGCAGAAAAGGCCTGCGTGCGCCTCGTAAAAATGTGCTTTCTCCTCTGATATACGGCCTCTGTCTGGCAACCGCACTGTCAATATTGAAATTTCCCCAGCTTTTTTGTTGTTGCGTAAGCGGAAGAAGTAAAATAGAAAATTACAATTTACCATCCATTTGAGATGAAATGTTTATTGGAAGGAAACAGAATCTCAGGCTGTGGATCCTGGAAATGTTACATCTGGAAAGTAGGTCAAACCTCAAAACGACTCAAACGGGAAACAGGGGGTTTTGTTGATAATGGGCTTGAGCGTAACTGTAATTGTTCGATTTGAATATGCAATGGAGGTCTCATAAACTAAGTCTCCATAGAAGTTTTGGGTTCTGTAGTATAAACTGATAAAAAGTAAAAGTATCAAGAAGAAAACCTTCAGGATACTCCACTGAGAATAGTTTTAGTGGTGATAGTAGCTTTGAACACTGAACCACAGAATGAGGCAGTGTAGGAGTTGAGCTGCAGAAAGTTCTAGCTTCCAGTAAGCACACTCACCAAACAATCTTTTCCTGCATTCCTATCATCCAACAGATGGCTCATTAAGGCCTCGGAAAAAACGTAAAGTACACAGGGATGAGCTTGCTGAAGCAATAGGTCAACAGAGGTTCTAAGTACATAAGAAGCCACCAGTGGGCTGGTGCCGGAACAGCATCTATCAGCGGCGAGCCGTAGCTGTTGTCAGCTGTGTTTCTGCCCCACCTCTCCAGGTGTGTCACTGCGAGCTCCACCTGGCCACCTGCTTCCAGCCCGTCAGCGGACGCCTGCAGCTCCACATCCTGTCCGCCCAGAACCTGCCCGCCTCCTCGACTCCCCTCAGCCAGGGTAGGTGGAACAGGAACCGCTTCACAGTCGACTCAGGGGATTGATATCAATGGTTTCATTGCACGGGTTGCTACCAGATATTTGAGGTTAATTCGCTGTTAACCCAGGTCTAATTTTAGTTGACCCTGGCAACTAAAGTAAACCACCATCACCATCACAACTATAACATAATATATGAATTTGCCAGATTCTTTTATCCATAACAACAGTTATTTATTTGGTAACCACCAGTTTTCTTGTGTTTGTGCCGTATGCTGTAGGGTTCTTTGTGAAGGTGGAGCTGCTGCAGCTGGGCAGGGTTCTGATGAAGAAGAAGACTCAGATGCTGCGCTCCACAGGGGGGCAGTGTGAGTGGGCGGAGGCATTCCACTTCCCCCTGGCCGTCCTGGACCAGGGCTCCCTGCTCAGCATCAAGGTCTGCAGCCGTAGCTCCGTGCGGAGGAAACGCCTGCTTGGACAGGTGAGGGGGGTTGTAATAACATTCACGTATTCAGTCAGTAGATGCTTTTATCCCAAGTGACGTACATGGGGAGATTTGAACCAGCAACCTCTATGTTTGTAGTAAAATGATGTTCCACTGAGCTACACCTAACTGTAGGTGTGTGTGTGCCACCTGGAACAGGACTCTGATTGTAACATACAGTAATATGTTACACAATGCCACATCCTCGAACTGACTGTCTCTTTCTTCTCTTTATTTTTTTCAATTTGAAAGTGGGGCCTGACTGAAAACAGTTAAGAATCAGTGCAATAACGTTCCTCTCTCCCCTCCCCTCCTCTCCTCTCCTGCTCTCTGGTCAGGTTGAGCTGGGGTATGACAGCTCCACCCAGGCAGCATCAGAGCAGTGGAGGGACAGCATGAGCCACCCTGAGAAGATGGTGTTAGCCTGGCACCGGCTCAGCTGAGACCCCCAGCCAGGCCCTGCCTCAGCTATGGAGTAATCCCTGGTGTCCTGTGTTAAGTAAATTAAAAAAAGAAGGGCACAGAGTCGTTGGGTTCAAAGACAAGTTTGATCGCGGTACAAAGTTGTCTGAGGTCTGGAGTCTGAAGAACTCCTTCTTATCCTAAAGGTCTTGTGTGTGTGTGTGTTGTATGTGTGTGTGTATGTTGTGTCTGTCTTGGAGTGGAACTTTCCAGGGTGAAGTCCTGACCTGATCCTACCAGGCTAACCAGATGGCATACTAAGTACAGATAACGGTCAGAGTTTATGACATCCTTAATAATATAAGGGTCAGTATGTTTACGTAAGCCTAGTTTTCCTAGAGTTCATTTGGAGAGTTCACGCAAGGAATGCTGAACACCAGTATCCTTAATTTCTCTAACACCTGACGTTAGTAGGGTCTCTACTGTGGCCCCCCGAACCTGAACCTGCACGCCCCCGCACCTAGACCTCTGGCACAGTGAGCTCTACATCTCCATTGAGCTAGCATGCTCACTGAGACTGTGTCATACAGTGTGAGAGACACTGGACATTCTATGAATGTCTGACAGTGAGTTAAGATTTTCCAGTTTGTATCGTATTGTAGATAAGGACATTGATGTGTGCTGTGAATGTTTGTTTTGAGTGTGTGTGTTGTGAGTGTGTGTTGTGTGTGCTGTGAATGTTTGTTGTGTGTGTGTGTTGAGTGTGTGTTGTGTGTGTGTTGTATATATAGAGACCTGTAATGTTGGACACTAATTCAGTGGTTAGTAGCAGTAAGAGATGGATTTAAAGCGTTGTTTTGATGTTTTGAAGAGTGATATTTACTGACCAAATATACTTATGTCGAGTTTATTGTATTTATATCCTGTACTGCCTTCTTTCCTGTTCTAAACTATACATAGCATTAACCTACAATACTATGATGTCATCAGATATTGTGCAAGACCTTTCTTGTATTGTACACAGTCGTGTATCAAAGCTTCTAAAATGTGTTATAGTTTCAAATATTTATTTTCTTAAGATTATTTATCTTTAACGTATAACCTTATTGTATGCAATAAAGTACCTTCTCATGGTGATCAGAGTGTATGGTGTGGACTGGTGTGTTCAGTTTATACATTTTACATTTAGTCATTTAGCAGACGCTCTTATCCAGAGCGACTTACAGTGAATACAGGGACATTCCCCCGAGGCAAGCAGGGTGAAGTGCCTTGCCCAAGGACACAACGTCAGTTTGCATGACCGGGAATCGAACTGGCAACCTTCGGATTACTAGCCCGATTCCCTCACCGCTCAGCCACCTGACTCCCATTATACATGACAAGGCCCTGTCCAACATGTGAAGTAGGTTGGTTACTATAAACACTTTTGTTACAATCTGTTATCTGAAAGATGATTGTTTGAACCATCTTCAGCACTCGAGAAAAAACAGCTTTGACCTAAATCCAATCCACCAGCCACTGATTGGTTAGCCTTGTTGTTTAACTGTGAACTGGTTTGCTGGAGATGGAATTTCTGATTGATTCCCCTGTATAAAGACTTGGTTGTTCTCCACAGACAGACACACATCAATTTAGGGAGGAAACCTAACATAACCCAAAGTGTAGTATGTTTCCTAATTAGTTTGGGGTCAAATCCTTTCTTTACCTGTAGCTAGTTTCTCTACTGTTGTCTTCAACCCTGGGCCCCGTTCGTCGTAAGGGTTGAAGCTAAGTTAATCAATTGTCCCTTTAGTTCATTAACATTAGCGAGATGAGTGAGAACAGCAAATATCGGTTCGTCAACGGCTGATCCGCATCCAAATCATGTGGTTAATTTCAATCAGGCTAAACTTATCAGGGAAATTGCACGTGCACGTCCTACTTCAAAAGGCAGGAAAGGTCGATCACCAAAACCGTGATTTTCTAACGGTATGATGGCGGAAAAGACGAAAGAGAGAGCGGTGATCGGCTATTCTCGCCATCCGAGCAAACTATTATAATGAGTCTCTAGACAATAAGCATATAATCATGGTTAAGTCAAACACCGCCACCGCTGCCAGAGCAAAACAAGCAGCTTGGGAAACAATTGCCGATAAGCTAAATGCGAAAGGTTTGGGGAAATGTATAGGCTCATCTTAAGTGCCTCATTACCCCAATCAATCAGATCACATTTCTTTAATTGTGCCTGCTGGTATAGGCTTAATGGAAATTAATAATCGAATGAGATCTTGCTGGCGAAAATAATGATCTCAACTCTTTCAGAATAAGTAGGCTAAATAAAAACAAGGCGAAAGAGTATCTAATTGATACGAATTCATAGACAATTATGAGGATATATGTAGGCTACTGCGCTTATATCATGTACTGTATATGCATGTAGGCATATGTGTAAATCCCTCTTTGATGTCATTGACTGGGACATGGCCAGGGAATATGATGAATTGATTCATCAGCTGGTTAAGCGCCAAGTACACTTTTCTTACAGCAACGCATGCTGCGGCTTTGCCAATGTTTTCTGCATCGCCTATACTGTATAAAAATGTAGTGTTAGCAACCCCTTGACGGAAGTACGAGGAGGCAGAGGGTTCTCACTGATGTCTTTATTAGCTATCGCCGTTCGACGTTGATTTCTTTGTAGTACTATGCATCAACATACATCGTACACGAAGACTTCTAGACACCGTAAAACTACACAAAGAATACACAAATACAACAATGTAAATACACATATAGCACAAAGGAAATCATGTCTCGAAACATGTGCTACTATTACAAACATGTGATCATGTCTCGAACATGTGCTACAATTACATTCAATTATACGTGCGGAGGTAAAATATTACAAGACAAGTTTGACACATATACAAATTACCTCGCTCCGCTTTCCAAAGGGAAACCATACAAATGTAGACTCATGTTCACCACACGACCATCCATAAACGAAATGCTGCTCCTTATAACAACGTCTGCATTAAACTTCTTTCAGGTAATTTAGCGCTTCACAGCTGCACGCACCTTACGTGATGACGTAAGTCAGCCCAGAAACATCAAAACAAAAAGCCGGTCATTACACTCCCACCAATCATGTTATGATAAACAAACACATGAAACAAATCATACATGATATTAACCTTGATGACCACACAAACTCAGACAAGTAAATGCATTGACAATTTGACAAATCACATTTAGAAACCATTCGTCTGATATGAGTATGTCATGTATTACTCTCAAGTAAGACCACTAATTTCTGAACTGGTCTTTCGATTATTGTAGATTTAGTGTGTTTCTGATTAGGTTTTGATCGCTCACTGGTTTGAACTTTCACCTTTCTAACTAGGCCATCACTTCCATGAGTGACTTCAACCACTCGGCCTAACTGCCATTGGTTTCTTGGCAGCATGTCTTCCTTGATAATGACTACGTCATCAACTTTAACATTTCGTCGGGGAACATGCCACTTTTGCCGTAGAGATATGTTCATTAGGTATTCTCTTTTCCACCGACTCCAAAACTGTTCTATGAGGTACTGAACTCTGCGCCACCTTTTGTTTGCATAGAGGTCTTCCTTCACAAATGTGCCTGGCGGAGGAAGAGCAATCCTTGACTTCATCATTATTAGATGGTTGGGCGTCAACGGTTCCAGTGACTTTGGGTCATTAATACCATCTACTGTCAATGGACGACTATTAACGATAGCCATCGCTTCGTAGAACAAGGTTCTAAGAGAGGAGTCATCAAGTCTGCCAGGACACAGAGAGAGCGTAACATTCAGCACACTGCGCACAGTCCTAATCTGGCGTTCCCAGACACCACCAGTGTGACTTGCTGAAGGAGCGTTAAAAATGAACTCGCATTGTCTTCCGAGTAGGAAAACTTCAAGAGTCTTGACATCACATTCCTTGAGAGCTTCTTTGAGCTCATTTCTAGCTCCTACAAAGTTGGTGCCACAGTCACAGTGGAGTTGACGTATTGCTCCGCGAAGACTAATAAAACATCTTAAAGCGTTGATAAACATGTCTGTTGTCAGATCTTCGAGCATTTCGATGTGAACAGCTCTAGAGGAGAGGCACGTGAAGATGAGTCCGTATCTCTTGTACTCCTTCCTACCTTTCTTTACAAGGAATGGACCGAAGCAGTCCATGCCGGAGTAAGAAAACGGATCCGAGGCCTCAACACGCTCTGTAGGAAGCTCAGCCATACGCTGTTCCTCTGTTGGCCGTCTGAGTTTTCTGCATCGTACACATCTATGTATCAATTTAGCAACGGATTTACTACCACCTACAATCCAAAATCCATTGGATCTGAGCTCCATTAGTGTTTGATACCGCCCTTGATGGCATGCTTTGGTATGGTAGTGGGTCAGAATAAGATCTGTGATATGATTGTCCTTAGGCAAAATGACTGGGTGTTTTAACTCTTCACTAAGAGATGATAGCTTCAACCTTCCTCCGACATGAAGGAGACCATCTTTCAAGATGGGGTCAAGTTGAAAGAGTGTACTTGAGTCCTGAAGAACATTTCCCTTTTTGATCATCCTTATCTCTTGGGAGAAAACATGTTCTTGGAGAAGCTTTATCACACTCTCAGAAGCCCTTTTGCACTCCTCCACAGTTATAATAGCATTGGGACATTGTTGTTTTGAAGCCAGCCGTTTTATTCTAGCAACTACTGTAAGGAGTGTTCTCCAAGAGGATACATGTCTGAAACGGTTAAGGAAGTCTGGTTTGCCATTGCCTTTGGTAACAAGAGCTTGAGCTGATCTGACTTCAGGGTCACCCACGAGTAAGTTATTTGAAGAGTTGAGTGTGGGACACACCTCTCTTTCCCACAGGAACTTAGGTCCTGATATCCAGGTTGTTGTCGTTAAGTCTGAAGCATAAAGACCTCTTGAGGCGTGATCAGCAGGATTTTCACATGTATTTACGTAAAACCACTGGCTTGTGTCTGTGAGTTCTCTTATCAGCTGAACCCGATTTGCCACGAATACATGAAACCTCCTTGCTTCATTATTAATATATGCTAACACCACCTGTGAGTCAGTCCAGAAGAACTCCTGATCAATCTTCATCTCCAGCTCAGCCTTTAACATAGAACTCAACTTTGCGGCAACAACAGCTGCGGTCAATTCCAACCGTGGAATACTTTTGATCTTTGTGGGTGCCACTCTGGCTTTGGCAATCACAAGACTGCAGTGTATTTCATTCTTGTCATTTTTGAACCTCAGGTAAGAACATGCACCATATCCTATGTTGCTTGCATCTGAGAAGTGGTGCAGCTCAGTCCTGACTATGTCACTGAAAGACGGAGGGTGGTAACACCTTGGAATGCTGAAGTCCTTCAGCCCCTGGAGGCTATTTTTCCACTCCTCCCACCGTGGAAGCACATCCTCAGGAATGGCGTCATCCCATCCAACATTCCTACGGCACAACTCCTGCAAGATGCATTTTCCCTTAAGAAGGAAGGGAGCGATGGTTCCAAGAGGGTCATACACTGAAGCAGTGATTGACAGTATCCCACGACGTGTTACTGGCTGGTCCTTCAGTTTGACATCAAAGCTCAACGTATCATCTTTTGTGGACCACTGAATGCCAAGAACGTGTCCTGTAGTTTCAGGGTTAAGGTTGAGTGGTGTGGTGGTTGTTGACCATTCTGAAGAGTCTACACAGCGTAGAACTTCTTTCTCATTCGAATTGAATTTATGAAGTCGTAGACCTCCACGCTTGCACAGTGCTTGAGACTCAATGACAAGCTCTTTAGCTTCCTGGATCGAAGGAACGGAGATCAAGCCATCATCCACATAAAAATTTGTCTTCACAAATGACGACGCTGACGGGTACTCAGACTTGTACTGTTCTGCTAAGTACTTAAGGCCAAAGTTGGCACATCCAGGGGATGAGGCAGCACCAAAAAGGTGCACAGCCATTCTGTACTCTTGAGGTTCTTTCTCCAAGTCTCCATTCTCCCACCACAAGAACCTCAGGTAATTCCTATCATTTGAAGGAACACGAAACTGGTGGAACATCTTTTCGATGTCACAGGTCACAGCAACCTCTTCCTTCCTAAACCGGCAAAGTACTCCCACCAAGGAGTTGATCAAGTCTGGGCCAGTGAGCAGAGTATCGTTGAGAGAAACACCACAGAATTTTGCAGAACAGTCGAACACCACTCTCAACTTGTCTGGCTTTAGAGGGTGGTATACACCATGATGTGGTATATACCATGCCATTTCTCTCTCAGATGGTGGATGGGTTGGCTCTGCATCTCCCCTGCTAAACATCTCTTCCATAAAGACCTTATAATTGTCATAATACTGTTGGTTGGTCTTCAGCCTTTTCTTAAGGTGATGCAGTCGAGCAGTAGCTAGCCTTTTGTTGTTAGGTAGTAAAGGAGGACTGCTACTCTTAAAGGGAAGAGGTAGTTGATAATGTCCATCATCTTTCTGCTCGATTTTGTCGCTAAGAAGACTGATGAAACGAACGTCCTCTTGGGACACATGTTTGTCCTCATAGCTCCTCTCATTGAAGTCCGACTCCAGTACCCTCAAAACATCATTAGCCGATGGAAGTGATATCTCTTTCACTGAGACTCGATGAACGAAGCTTTGGCTTCCTTGTCTGTCCAGATGGGGGTTGCAAAGGCCTATGATGCTCCATCCAAGCTCCGTTTTCTGTGCAAAAGGCTCATTTTCACTGCCAACAATTACTTTTAACGGAGCCAATGCTGAAGGACAGTCGTATCCAATCAGCAACCCTATATCGCAGCTCTGGAGTGGTGACAGCTCACTTGTTATGTGCTTAAGATGAGGCCATTGCAAAGCTGTCTCTTTGGTTGGTATATACGACTTGTCAACAGGGATGAAGTCACATGAATAGGCTTGCTGCACCTTAATGGGGTTTCCACCACTGAGTCCTCGAACTCGTAGACCTCTGACTTTAAAACTAGTGGTGACAGTATCATTGGCTGTCATGGTACTGAGCCTAAGCTTCACTGGTTGACTGTTAACTTCCAGTTCATCAAGAATGTCTTTCAAGATGAAAGTAGAGTCACTTTGGGTGTCAAGTAGAGCATAAGTGAGTATTTCATTTTGTGGCTCCTCCCCTGTAGAGATGAGGACAGGAACAATACTGGACGTAGCAGAAGCACGTTGTGTCAGTGCATAAGACATAACATTTTGGACTTCTTGACTAGTCTCTACTTCTGCGTCTGATCTTAAAGCTTTCACTGCTCCCTTGACTCTGTCTTCGTGCAAGCAAGTAGGGTGACGCAGTCCACATATGCCACAAGTGTGTCTCTTCTTACAGGTCTTGGTAATGTGTCCCGTTCTGAGACATCCGAAACAAAGTCGTTTTTCACGAATGAAAGACCTTTTGTCGTCTGTAGACTTTGCTGCAAAGGTCGGACATTTGGCAATGTAGTGGGTTTCACTCTCACAAACAGAACATGGTTTCGTTTGATTGAACTCTTGTGTTTTTGTTGCAGCACCCTTAACCTTAACTGTTGTGTTGAGCGCTTTGACCCTTTTTGGGAATTTATCTTCTGAGACCTTACAGCTCATAAAAAGTGAAGAGGTTACAGGGTTACAAGCTATCTTGGATTCCCTTTTCAGAAACTCTGCAAACCTTTTGAAGCTTGGATAGTCACCAGACGCATCCAACTCTTCAACCACAAGTCTGTTCCATTTCCTTATTATCCACTCGGGTAGTTTCTTGAGTAGTTTGAAGTTTTCCTCGCTGTCATTCAGGATTGACAAACCCTTTACGTGCGGGATTGCTTCAACACAGCTTTGTAGAAAGTCTGTAAACTCTCGCAAGGAGAGAGGATCATTTGCTCCAATTTTTGGCCACTTCATAAGTTTTTCGCGAAAGGCTCTCTGAACAATGAAAGAATTGCCATATCTTTCTTCAAGGACCTGCCAGGCACCTCGATACGCATCTTCCGAGTCTCTATAAAAGAATCCTTCAACAGCCTTTAGAGCTTCTCCGGCCAGGTAGTTTTTCAAGTAAAACATCTTCTCATTTGCTAGAGTTACTTTGCGGTCAATGAGGGCTGTGAATGACATCTTCCAGTTGACAAACTTTAGTGGATCACCAGTGAAAATAATTGGTTCTGGAACAGGAAGTCGACTTAAACTTAAGGAGTTTACTAATGCTTGGGCTAAGCTCACAGTCTCTTGACTAGTCTTCACCTCAGGAGAGGTTTGTTGGTGCTGGAATGGCTCTGCCTTAGGATTTAGCTGGAATCTGTTATTACACTCCTCTGCACCAAACTCTGTTTCATTTTCACCTCTGTTGTAATCTTCAGGATTGTCCTCAAAATCATTGTATGCCTTTACACGAGCTGCAGCTACTTTAACTTCTTTATCTGCTTGTAGCATCTGAAGCTTTGTTTTCTCCTCATCAAGTCTTAAAGACATCTCAGTTTCTTTCTGTTTAATTTCTGCTTGCATTTTTACTTCGTTAAGCTTCCAGTCAGTCTCTATTTTGCGCAGTTTTGCTTGCTGATCATATATTTCTTGCATGGCTTTTGCTTGCTCTATTTTGGCTGCAAGTTCTGCTTCTGCATCAGCTCTCCTACTGGAAGCCGAGGAGGTCTTTGACTTAATCTCATGGGATATATTAGTATCTTGAGATGACTCTGACACGACTGTATCTGTGTTTGTACAACCAAAAACAGATTCATACTCATCTTTGTTTAACATTTGTCTAACTCTTTCTTTGACAGTTTCTTCATTTTGAGTATCATCTAATGTTTCTAATCGTTTGCTCACCACATCACATATTTCTGTAGTGAGCGTGGTGCAGGTATCCATTCTTTTAATAATCTCTGGTGTTGTAGTTTGATTGCGTAACAAGGGGGCATACTCTTGGCTAACTATATCTTGTCTGTTTTGAACGTCTCTCTGGATTTGGTCAAGATCTTCACCTGAGCAGAAAGTTTTTAATGTAGACCTAGTTTCTTTAGCTAATTGCTTCCAGGAGTCATAAGCCTTGTTAAAAGCCTTCTCGTGTTTCTTCGATTCCTGGTTACGCATCTCTAGGCCTTTCTTTGTAAGACTTCCCTTTCGTGAACTTGATCTTATTTGTTGCGTTTCTGAAGGACAGTTAGATTCCTCTGCAGAGGCTGACATTTCCCTAACTTGTGCTGCTGTTTGCATAATTGTGTCTTTCTCCATTTGTCTGTCTTTAATTTTAAATAGGGTACTGACCTACTCGTATCAGACATCTATTTTGACACTCCAATATTTAACAAACAGGAAACAATCTTTTGTGCAACACCATAAGTCAGACATTCAAACTTTTCAAATACCTAGCCACGTAAATACAGCTAATACAACTCTGCATTAACGTATATTAAACTTATCAAAGCACCAAATGAATAGGACCTGCTTTCAGTCTTTGTTGAACCGATCTTGCTACTCCAACGTCGAGTCTTGTTGAAGCGTTTACTCCAACGTCGAATCTTGCTGAAGCGTCGAGTTTTACTGTTAGCAACCCCTTGACGGAAGTACGAGGAGGCAGAGGGTTCTCACTGATGTCTTTATTAGCTATCGCCGTTCGACGTTGATTTCTTTGTAGTACTATGCATCAACATACATCGTACACGAAGACTTCTAGACACCGTAAAACTACACAAAGAATACACAAATACAACAATGTAAATACACATATAGCACAAAGGAAATCATGTCTCGAAACATGTGCTACTATTACAAACATGTGATCATGTCTCGAACATGTGCTACAATTACATTCAATTATACGTGCGGAGGTAAAATATTACAAGACAAGTTTGACACATATACAAATTACCTCGCTCCGCTTTCCAAAGGGAAACCATACAAATGTAGACTCATGTTCACCACACGACCATCCATAAACGAAATGCTGCTCCTTATAACAACGTCTGCATTAAACTTCTTTCAGGTAATTTAGCGCTTCACAGCTGCACGCACCTTACGTGATGACGTAAGTCAGCCCAGAAACATCAAAACAAAAAGCCGGTCATTACATGTAGCCTATAGCCTACCTGACACAAAAAACCTCAAGGCTATGCAGTCTGAAGCACAGTTAAAGTTTCAAGTAGCTTTATTGTCAATTCTTCACATGTCAAGACATACAAAGGAATCGATATGACGTTTCCCACTCTCCCACAGTGAAACATATAAAAAGTGCAGGCACAACAGATAAGACAAGACATTTCGTAAAACATAGCGTTACATATTCACATACAGCAGCATAAGCTCATAATAAAGCATAAAGCTTGCTGCGGCGTGTGATATTTGCAATGTACGGCCCGAGAAGGTCTTGCAAATAAATGAGTCCATGTCGGCTGAATCGATATCGCTCAAACAAGAACTCATCCGTGTGAAATAAAGGATCTTGGCAATCTCGAAGAACTCTATTGGTATGGAAATCGAACTAAATTATAGCTCCTTGGTCAACTGGGTCTCTCAAAAAGGGAGCTGCCATGTTATTTTCTGGGGGTGTGGCAAGCTTATCCAGCTACACTTACGTTAGCCTGCTCTGGAGCAGGTTAGTGCTAATTGATATGTTACTATGGTGATTTATCGAAAGTTGCTTCCACGAACCAAAAAGAGGGGCGTTTTTTATCTTGGCCTGAAAATTAGCTCGCTAAACCGCTTAGCAAGCTACGACGAATACCCCCCTGGTCCTCAGGGACCCCCTGCCCTGCATGTTTTACATGCTTCCCTCTTCCAACACACCTGATTCAAATGAATGAGTCATCACTCGTTATCAGGCTTATGATGAGCTTCATAATGACCCAATCATTTGAATCAGGTGTGTTGGAAGAGGGAAGCATGTAAAATAGGGGAGGGGGAAAAAATCAATTCACATATGAATAGCGAATCAGTCTTTTAGCGATTCACATCGATTCACAAAGAACAAAGTACAAACTAGTTATTCTATTTGTCTCAGGGATGCTTTGATTATAATAGAAGACTGTCATATGTTGAATGTTTGCGGTCAGCTTAAATTCAATTGCATTTGTTTTATAACAATGAGTTTACTAAACTGCAAGAAAAACAATACATTTCAAGGTTTTGATGCATTGGGATTTTTTTCTTCAACACTTAACAGCCTATCACAGTCAAATAGAAACAAGTAACACTAAACAGCAAACTGGAATCAAATGTAAGCATATATTGAATCGAAGTGTTATTAAAAATCCCAAGAATCGATTTGAATCTAATCGTGAGGTACCAAAAGATTCCCACCCCTAATGTAAAACATGCAGGGCATGGGGTCCTGATAATGGGAATGACTGACAAAATAACCGTTGAATGCTAGGGGCTATTGCAACAACATCACAAACAAATATGATATATTGATCTTAGAAACAGTCCAATCAGAGTGGTCACAGTGGGGACATGTGACCCACCAGGAAGGGATTCTCTGCCTACACAATCAGGGAAAAGTCAGGCCTGAAACAGCAGTACAGCAAAACATGCCACGTGAGCCTGGCCACAACAAGTCCACCACATCCTGACTGATAGGTCACTAAATAGCCATTTACGTAATTGGTGTTTGATATTTGTTAATGGTTAGTCAGCCCACTGGCCATTCCTGACACACCTTTATCCAATGACTTTAATCTCATCGCACGCATGCTTAACCCAATAGCAGTAGACCTGGCGTCCAACCAGGAGTACCTCTGCAATTACCTCTTTATTATCTTTGCTTATGTTGAAAAGTATTTATTGTACAATCACATTGGCAACCTAACAAACGTGTCATACACATTCCACATGAACGATGAGGTCTTCCTGTACGAACAAGTTATAGTCTACCCCATGAGATGTTTTCTAAATATTCAGGCATGCCAATCTAATTCCTCTTTGACTGTAGTTAGTTAGTGATTTTACATTTATTTAGATTTCACAAAGTATAACAATCAAGCCTTAATGATTATTAACGCCCAAAACGTTAAGCCTAACTAAAGTTCCACAGGCTGATGTGCATCCTTCTTCTCTTCTTCTCTCATTCTCTCATTCTCTCCTCCTTCTCTCCTTCTTCTCTCCTCTCCTCTCCTCTCCTCTCCTCCTTCTCTCCTTCTCTCCTCCTTCTCTCCTTCTTATTCTCTCCTTCTGTCCTCTCCTCCTTCTCTCCCTCTTTTCTCCTTCTGTCCTGTCTTCGATCAAAAAAGGATCAGTATGCCCTCCTGGAGAAGACCAACTCGTCTCCAGGATCTGAATACTACACACACTGAATAGACAAGAGTTGCTATGGGAGAGGAATTTTAGAAAAGCTCTCTCTTTCACAATTTATCTCCAACAAAACACACACGCAATACATACACACACACACACATTCAAACTCACAGGCAACATGCAAGGAATATTTTTTTAATTACTAGCTGGTTGAGGCCTCTTAGGTTTCAAACTGAAGTTACAATGTAAAATATCAAGCTACCATTGTACAATACACTGTCCACTGCTTTACAAGCCTGCTTTCCCTCCTGCCTGATTGTACACAGGACATTTAACATGTGATTTTATTGTCACCCATTAGATATATGTTATGTTATGCTGTGTACTTATATGTTATGTTATGTTATGCCAGGTGCTTGCGTTGTCTTGTCTTAAGAATTTCAGTGCCCAGTCTGACCTTGTGTTGTTCTGTGTACCTGACAATAAAAGTCTTGAACTTGAACTATAGGTGGTGCAGGTAGGAATTAATTAAATACAATTAACCAAATCTACTTTTTGAATACCCCAATGTTAATAGTAAATACTGGCTTCCTATTACTTCTACAGCATGAGTGCGCCCCCTTCTGTCTTTACATATATTTTTTTACAATCGCTTGCACACTAAAAGTGATACTTGAGACATACTTAGAGAGAAAAAAAATGAATCTACCTGATCTTCAGACCAAGTCTGCAAAAATGAAAGCACATTATCTGCATTAGACTCAGTTTGCAACTGCAAGGAGGACAAGGAGAAGGAGGAAGAGAAGGTTAACAACATGGTTGACCATGTTGTTAACCATTGCTTGAGTTCCAAGGAAGCTGGGCAGAGGGTCCAGCCTAACTTGAGCCGTTACACTGTAGGAAGTGTTGTCTGGACGTTTCGAAATATTAACAGGTAAATTAACCTGCCCTACCATGCAAATGTATTTGCAGAACTATAGCACTACAGTAACATTTCATTTCATGCTGAAAGAAATATTGCACCCTAACCATTCTTTAAATTAAGAGTTTTTGCTTTGGCAAGAGACGTGTGATCTTGCATTTTGTGTTTTGGGTTTTTGTGTGTAGAGTTTATAGAGAGCGATATAGGCGATGTAGGCCTAAGCAATTATCAAACACTGTAAAAAGGTTTACAATTTGGCAGAACCTGCACGAGCTTCATTCCCCGTTTATTAATAAACATGTCAAATTCATCACGATGTATCATGATTAAAATATGAAGATAGGCTCGTCTTTCTCTGTTGACTAATATCTAGTTTTTCGTAACCTTAGATCCCCAGCCCAGATCGTGTGCCCCCAGAGCAAAGACTTTGTTCAGATTGCGATGGGTGTGTGCTCACACATGACGTAGGTGAGTAAATATATCCATTCTGAAGAGCCAGCACAGGTGAGAACGACTAACCGCAGCTATGGACACGGACCAAAACAGCTCTGTTCTCAAAGAAGGGTTCCTGGTTAAGAGGGTGAATATGTGTTTGATATTAAATCATGTTTATTTTGGATAACATATCAAAATGTAGGTATTTGTCCGTCAATAATGGGCTTATGTGTGTGAACGTCTTTGTTCTTCAGGGACATGTTGTTCACAATTGGAAGGCTCGGTGGTTTGTCTTGATGCCAGACAAGTTGCTTTATTACAAGTACGAGGGGGGCAAAAGGGGCTCGTGTCAACGGGGGAGGATAATGCTGAAAGACTGTGTAATTACCTGTCCGTTTCTGGAGTACGACTATCGGCCGGTGAGTAAAGAAAACGTTATTATTATCGCATGAAAATCTACTACTAAATACATCCTACGACTTTGTTGCCTAAAGCAAATCGTATAGGGATGAACATTGTAGAAATTGGATTTTGGTAACTGTAGCTATCAATGTTCTTTTGGGAAGTGTCTGATTCTTTGAGAACGGGATATGTTTTACCTGGTTTACATTTCGGCTTTTGGTCCAAGGTCTGAAGGAATGTTTATGCTGATGCTTGACACTGATGATACTGTTGTCTTTAGGCCAGCCTGGGCTTGACTGTGTAAGTAGGATGTAAAGTTGTCTGACTATCACAGCTCTGCTTGAAGTGTGATGAATTATGACACTCAGGGTGTGTCAGGGATTTTTTTTTCTACAATCCTAACACCTCATTTGTTAGTGGTTGAACGTCTTGGCCAGTTTTGAATTGAGTTGGTTACTCAAGCCTTAATTAATTAATTAAAATATATAAGTCATTTGGTGTCCTCTTGTTGCAATATTTGGACATTCATCTGAATCCCCTCCCCAAACATCCCCACCCTCCCTCAACACTATCCCTCCCCTCCTTCAAAACGACCCACCCACCCCTCCTATCTTAACCCAGTGTTCCTGTGATGTAGCTGGTAATCAGGCTGCAGACGCAGAGCTGTGGGGAGCACTTCCTGGAGGCGTGTTCTCGTGAGGAACGAGATGAGTGGGCTGCTGGCATCACCACCGCCATGGCGACGCTCCGCCTCAATGATGCTCCGCCAGACAACCAATCAGAAGCAGCTCCACCCAAGTCCCTGGGGCTGCATAACATCAACCTAAGGTAAGGTAAAACATTTGATGGGAGAATCGAGTTAACACACGCTCTTGTTGTGTTGAGTGCAAGATTGGGATGTTGAGGACAGGGTTGTAACGTTGTTCTGACGTTGTGTATATTGTTGTCTACATTGTTGTGACGTTCCGATGTTGTGTACATTGCGCTGATGTTGTTCTGACGTCGGGTACATTGTGGTGACGTTGACCGAAGCTGTTGTGTTTGGACACAGCCAGGTGGTGGACTCCATGTATGACATCCACAGCGGCATCAGGATGACCAGCCTGACAGAGCAATGCAACACCTACAGTAACTGCTTCTCAGGTTGGTCTGACCTCTGTCTCGTACACATCTACTTTGTTCATTTTCCCTCTCAAAAACGCACTTGAGCTGAATGGACATGGGTGTCAAAGTTCCACAACTGATTTGAATAACTTAATGAACACACTTGCAGGCAAATATGGGCATGGTGTAACTAGTATGTAGTGCACAGTGTGAATGGGTTAGTTCAACAGTCCCCAAACCTTTTCCTGGAGTGTAAACCTACAGGAGGGTGTCTCTCCAGGAGCATGGTTGGAGAGCTCTGTTATACAGTAGTTTGTTGTGTTGGGCATGAAGACAGGTGAAGGCTGGTGGCATTATTGACCCTGAGGCCTGTGCTGCTGCTCCCTGTATGGGCAGGCTCGTCGGTGGTGGACTGGCTGGTGTTCATGCAGCTGGTCCTGACCCGTGTGGAGGCCGCCACCCTGGCCTCGGCCCTGCTGGAGGAGGGCTTTCTCCGGCCGCTGGGCTTCCGCAGCGTGGAGGCGCTGCGCAGCGCGGGTCTCAGCCAGCAGTTCCTGGATGACTCTACGGCTCTCTATGGCTTTGTGAGTGTACTGGCTACCTTGTTATAATGGGATGTGTTCATTTAGCAGACACTTTGATCTAAAGCAAGACATATTCTCTCAAAATAAAGTGGACACATCATTTTTATGAAATTATTCTGCAATGACATTATATTACCCTGAAGCTTGATACTACATTGATCCCATGTGACTCCAGTCTGACAGCTTCAAGAAGAGAGGGAGTGTGAAACCCGAGAAGACACTGTCAGCCGTCGAGCTGGCTGGGAAAGTAGTCAAGAGGGGCTACTTACTCAAACAGGTAAACAGGCCCAACCCAGCCTCTCCTTACTGTAGTAAGCAAGAGGAGCATTAGGGTTTGAGGTTGTAAAACATTTTAAACTGAACTCTCTTTATCTACACCACAGGGTCACAAAAGAAAGAACTGGAAGGTGCGTCTCTTTGTTCTTCGATCACAGCCTGGCTACCTGCACTACTATGACCCCAGCAAGGTATGTACATGGTTGCTCCAACATACCAAGCACCTCTGGAATCTCTCTCTTGTGCAATTTTCCCCTGGGGATTTAAAAAGTATTACTCGACTCGATTCTATTCTACTCTCTCTCATTCTTACTCATTTTCTGTGGCCAGACATGTTGTTTGTGCTTTGTCTCATCCACTTCCTGTCTGGTGTCACCTGTCAGGATGACATCAACCCTGCGGGCGGCTTCTCCCTGCGCGGCTGCCTGGTGTCGGCCCTGGATGACAACGGAGTACCCTCAGGTGAGTCACCTGCAGGTGTGGAAGCTGATAACAACTACTGATTACTCAGTAGTTGATTAGTCAGGACTGAGCGCTGACTCAGACAGAACACTCGTATTGGAGCTCACTGACATTTTCGGTGAATTTCCTTGTCTTCTCTGAGGGTTAGGTTATTGGTGTTGATCTGTGGGGAACTATGAAGCTCTTTGGGACATTGCTTGTTATAAAAATGGGCTGTACTAATACTATACTAACGTTTGATTTGGTTTGACTGAGTCTGTGTTTCCTCTAACAGGCGTGAAGGGAAATGTTCAGGGCAACCTGTTCAAAATCATCACTCAGTCGAACGCACACTATTTCATCCAGGCTCCGACACGCCAGGAGAAGACAGACTGGATCGAGGCGGTGCGAGGACACAGTTAGTGGAACTCTTGCAGCCAAGCCGAGGTTCACCACACAGGACAGGAAATATAACAGATGGAACAGATACATTGAATTGAACTATTAGTATGACTTCAGAAAACCTTCTTCTCCTTGAGTCTATCTAGTAGCATACTAAATGTTGTAATCCGGTTCTTAGTATCATCCAATATTTAAACCATCTTCCATTTTAAGTAATGTATTACACATTCTATGAATGTAATCAAAAGTTGTAGCCAAAATGAAATATTAAAATACTGTTGCAAATTGAAGTGTCATTTTGTCTCATGTCTCCATCTGAATGTTTTAAAACGGTGCTTTGTGACAGTGAGTCAGTGTATTGTTTTTCCTCTGAGTAAAACCAACCAGTGCAGACCAGTGGTGCCCGAGGTGCTGTGTGTAATCACATCTGCTTCAGGTGTCGACATGCAGCTCGCCAGGTGGAGAACAGTCGCAGCGAGCTGGTGCCTGCCTCTGCTCCTGCATCCCCATTACTGGTGGCTGGTGTGAGATCACTAGAGCCAGTGACCTATACAGGGACTCTGATATGTGTTCAAACAAATTTTATTGCATTTTCACAATTCATTCCAAAGTAAATGTTTCTTCACAGTACATTTGGGTAAAAAAAAGTATTGACATGTGAAGTGTTAACCTTCTTTGTTCCAGACGCCACTCTCAAGGTGCTCCCTTTTCCTTCAATACACACAGACTAACAACAGGATACTCTAGATAATAGGAGTTTATAAGACTATGGAGTGAGCCATGTGCTATTTCCAACTTGTCACAACCAGAAACCTTTTGAAATCATCTTCCTCTTTTTTCCCCCTCTTTCTCTCTTATCTTTCAGGAATTGCACGCGGCGTTCTTAGACAGCCAGTCGGAGAGAAAGGGACCCGAGGCGTCAGGGACGGAGTGTGGTCTGGGCACTGGGGTGGTGTCATGCCTGGAGGCCTTACTGGAGAGGAAGAGGCCAAGACTGGCCCGGGCCCTCGCCCTGGCCCTCCAGGGGCCTCTGGGAGAGGCCCGGGCCCACGGGGACCCCTGCTTGCAGCACACCTTCATCACCAAAATAATATATATGTGTTCAAAGTAATTTTATTGCATTTTCACAATTCATTCCAAAGTAAATGTTTCTCCACAGTACATTAGGGTAAAAAAAGTATTGACTTGTGAAGTGTTAACCTTCATTGTCTGCAGCAAAGAGATCCACCGAGAATCTCGTAATGCTCCAAGATCTAATATTTACTGGTTACATGTTGATACAGTACTACAATGATCTACAAAAACATTGGCATGCACTATTGTACAGTACTTTTGTTTTATTTAAATGACACCATTATTGAGCAGGCTAAACAAATGTAAGACATCGTTTTTCTGATTCAGTATATAGAAACCAATGAAATTCAGTTGCCAATTTTTTACACAGGATTGTTTTAGAAAGACCAAAGAGGACAGCAGAATTGTAAACACATTCACATTAGAGGGCTATGTGCTTCACACCTGTCTTACCTTACAGTACCTTGTTGAATGCAGCATGTTTGATTAGCCATACATGGTATAAAAAATTACATTCAAGAGGATCATAGGCTACAGACAAATACTGATGTTTCCTTATTGGGTTTTACGATCAATGTACATCAATATAGATATATTCAACCTAGACTGGGTTCCTCTTGGTACATCAGGCTTACAGCCACTACATTCAGGCTAGCGTCAACATCTTCAAGTCACTAAAGCAAACAGGTCACTAAGTCATCTAGTAAAGGCACTTGTCTTAACAAATGACCAAAAACCAGGTGTTCATTCAGAATCAATTAAAAGTCACATTAATTCATTCATCGCTGCAGCAGTGTGTCCCTCCATTGCTGTTGTCTCGTCTTTGGGGCTCCAGGCCCCCGGATCAGGCCACCTTGGTGAGCTGCAGGTCTCCCAGCACCCTCAGGGCGGTAAGTGAAGCCAGTTGAGGTAGCCGGTGAGCGAAGCCACACAGTGGCTGGCCGTCCACCAGGATGCGGAACTGCTGGTGCTCACACACTATCTCCATCTGACCGAACGAGAGTGAGGAAGAAGGAGGAGAGAGAGGAGACAGAGAGATAGGGGAGAGAGACAGTGGAAAGGAAAGCACGGGAGGGTGAGGAACAGGGAGTGAGAGGTAAAAGAGGGAGAGAGAGAAGTGTTTTAGGTTTGACTAATATGTGATCCTTCCTTTTTTGGACTAATAACTTTGCAACCATTCTGCCCTGTTTTTGTCTTTTGTCCAATTGAGAAGTCATGGGGGGTCAGGGGGAGGGTCAGAGGGAGGGGGGTCAGGGGGGGGGTCAGATAGCTGAGCGGTTAGGGAGTCGGGCTATTAATCAGAAGGTTGTTGGTTAGATTCCCGGCCGTGCCAAACGACTTTGTGTCCTTGGGCAAGGCACTTCACCCTACTTGCCTTGGGGAAAATGTCCCTGTACTTACTGTAAGTCGCTCTGGATAAGAGCGTCTGCTAAATGACTAAATGTAAATGTGAACGACTTAAGGAATAGCAGTGTAATTCAGTAATAATGTCAATAATGAAGTTATGGGTAGCCTAACAAATAAAGAAACTATGTTGTGACATTTATTTTCTTTAAAATATGCTTTTTTAACCCCAAGATATTTATGTTCTGTAAAACCTAAACCTTTTAAACATATTTTTCAGGAGGGTCTCAAGAGCTTGTGCACAGTTTGACGAGTGTACCTTGAATGGCTCCCCAGCTGCAAAGGGGAAGTAGGACAGAGTGTTTTCAGAGGGACCCCACGTTCCTGCCAGACGAGCGTTCCGCATCACGGCCTTGTCCATAAAACTGACCTTGACCTGCAACCCCACGTCGCCCTCTGTGTCCTCTTCCGGCGGGTCGCTGGACAGGGTCACCTCTATGCTTTATAACATGGATAGAATGGATCCATATCAGATGTAAGCCCATCCAACACCAAGGATAGGACTCAGTCATTGCCACGGCCAGGAGACATGGTTGTATCATTTTTGATCACCCCGCATGCTAAAAGTGTGCTTGCTCTGTCTCAAATGATTGGTGGGGACATGTGAATAATGTCTTGACATTGGCAGGGATTTGTCCCCCCGGTCTGTCCTTAAATTAACACCTATTTCAGGATATGAACTCCATAGTGCATAGGACATCCCAACAATGCTTTAAAAGCTTTTCTTTAACCAAATAAACTATCTCTAAAATAGGCCTAGTCCTCACTGATCTTTTGTTTAACCATGTAAACAAAGTCCTCACTGAAAATATTTTGATTTGCAACATGTTCATGTGTTACTGTTTGTGTAAATATTTTTCATTTGCTCAATTAATTCTGACAATCATCTGGCACACAACAGCCAAATAAGGGCATGTGATCTTATCTCATAATGGAACTTTGTGGGATCTGCAGTTTTCCCAGGCTCACACCATTAGTAGATTCAAAGGCTCAGTTAAAGACGTGTTACACCAAAGGAGTTGTTAAACGTATTTCCAGATTCAAGCCTCGCAAAACGAATAAACAAATAACGAATAAAAAAAATTGCTTGGCTCATTTATGAATGTTAAATAAAACATGCCGACATTGTCTTAGAAAACAGGTGTGTCTACCAACCTCCTGGGTCTTTTGTTAACAATACCCATGACAATGAGCTTCATCGAAGGCCGCAGACCCCCCTTTATCTCCCCGACATAATCCTCCTGCGAAATATTAGCAGGTTAAACGAGTAAGGTCTGAAGCAAAATCATTAACGCAAAAATGTGGCAACATTAATTAGCCTATTGTTATAGCATTGTCTCATTCTTGGTCCATATGAACATGCTAGAAACTTTGATTGACGATTAAATAATAACCTGAACAATGCTTAAATCGTCTCCATCCCAATTTCGCTGAGATATCGATATAAATAAATAAATAATAAATATAGAGTAGCTGAACAGACAGTTTTCAAACAATAAAATATTTCAATAATTAAATTCCAATTGTTGCTTTCTTCTGTAACCAATAGCATATTAGCCTATAGCACGCACACAAATGTAGTTCAGACAAAGCATTGAAAACGTGCAATATTTACGTTTGTCTTGATGTCTTTCTCTGCCATTCCTCTTTCTTTAGCGAGGAGGTAATTCTCCTACAGGGATGCCAACTGAGAACGATGGATTCGCACGGAGCCGCCAGCTGGCAGACCCCGCCTGTACGTTGTCATAGAGACAGGATCCTGCCAAATTTGGCAGGATTTTTTTCAATTTTTATGGTCTTTATGTCTAATTTCATGTGTACGTTGAAAGGGGAAAAACATTGACAGCTGGAAACCACACCTTTTTTTAAATATTCTTTTGGTAATTTCCAAAGGACTTTAGGAGATTTCTGAACAGAATAATATAAACATTTTTACATTGCATTCGGCTTAGCTCATTTTTATTTCAAGTTTCAGCCATTCCGTTTTGCGCTATAATTGGAACGCGCACGCCCACGAGCAGACCTGTCAACCTTTGAACCAACCAGCGGTTGAATCAGCTGAGCTCGTCATATGACCATCCTTGGCATGTCTGAAGCGCTGAACTAAACAGTTCGATATAGACGAATAAAGGGACAAGAAAGACGATAGATGCACTTTGACAAAGATTAAGTACGTGTATTATAGTAGTGTTTTTATTGTAACTGGCGAGGTATGTATTTGGCGGATTTTGCATCAACTGCCAGCATGGAAATTAGTTTTGTACTGCCTGTCCCTGATAATTATCTCACTAGCTAGAGCAGCTAGCTAGGTTAGCTAGTAGCTGTTGGTCCTGGAGTTACTTGTCGTATACGTCTTTGTCATTGCTGGCTGTCAGCTACTGTAGTTGGCGACTTTAAATTAAATGTTTCCCTAATGCTAGCGTATTTTAAATTTCTGTTATTAAGTTACTGTCTTTGCAGATTTAGATACGCGCCTGTTGTTGACAGCTTGTAAACTAGTCAGTCTAACTAGTTGCACGTATGAATCGCTATGTTTACCAACACTATCAACTCCTTGAATGAGCTAGACATGCTCATTCAATCTTTATCTACCCTCGTCCGACCGTTGCTCTTTGGGTAGCGTGTTTGTTAACTGTGGAACTGTGTTCTGTCTCAATCAATTTCAAGGAAACAATCAAAATGTCAATATTTGTGGACGTTGTATTGTTATTGGAGGCGTAAGGTTTTATTCACACCGTTAGAAACATGTAAAGTATTCTTCTGTTTTGTATACGTTTTAGATGATGCAAGATCAAGACTGTCCGTGACAAAGCATTGTTTTGGGGAAGGCTTGATACTTGCTGTGTGCAGTGAGTGAGTGACTCCCCAGACAGCAGTCATGCACCCCTGGGGCCGAGAGGCAGAGAGCTCCCTCCAGGACCTGCTGGGTTACTTCACCCGCTGCCTTCATCATGGGGAGTGGGAGCTGGCTGCGGCCTGTGTTCCCCAGCTGGCTGCCTCCTCTGGAGGTCTCTCTTCTTCTCCTTCTGGAGAACTCTCTTCTTCTTCATCTTCCGGAGAACTCTCAGAACAGCTACGGGATATAGTCAAGGCCATCGTCTGCCATCCCTACCTTCTGGCGTGAGTTACTGATGTCTGTTTACAAACCCTTACGGAAGCTGTGTAGCAGTGCAAAGCTGTGCCGTGAGAGAATGCGCATTGTTTTGTATTTACATTCATTCCTCCCTGCAGGCTTGTCTCCCACATAAACCAGCAGTGTCAACAGTTGTTTGGTGTTTCACACGATAAGACCATGTTATTGTCCGCCCTTGCGTCTGGTATCCTCTGTGCGTCTATGTTTTGAGTGACGTGCTCGACAAGTGAGGGGATGCTGATGATGACATGAGATCTGGTCAGCCGCCTTCTCACAGTGTATTTGCTTTGCCTCTAGATGGGAGACAATGGGCAGTCCTCACCGGCTGGCTTGGCTTTGGCTCCAGGTTTTGGAGACATGGACAAAAGATCAGGTATGCTGTGGGTGTGAGGGGGTGGGGAGGTATGGGGTGAGGGGGGGGGGGGGGTGAGAGGGAGTGAGGAGGGAGGGAGGGAGGAGGGAGGGAGGGAGGAGGGAGGAGGGAGTGAGAAAGGTGTGAGGGGTAGTTTTTATTTTTGACCTTTGAACACAATGGAAACCTTGCTGTAGTAACAACCACAGTGGCCCTCCTCCTCCATGGTTGCGTGCAGGTTCCAGTGAAGATCAGGACAGAGCTGGAGTTCCTGTTGCTGCTGGAGGAGCTGGGAGACAACGTTCCAGACGCCACTCTCAAGGTGCTCCCTTTTCCTTCAATAAACACAGACTAACAACAGGATACTCTGGATAATAGGAGTTTATAAGACTATGGAGTGAGCCATGTGCTACTTCCAACTTGTCACAACCAGAAGCCTTTTGAAATCATCTTCCTAATTTTTCCCCCTCTTTCTCTCTTATCTTTCAGGAATTGCACGCGGCGTTCTTAGACAGCCAGTCGGAGAGAAAGGGACCCGAGGCGTCAGGGACGGAGTGTGGTCTGGGCACTGAGGTGGTGTCATGCCTGGAGGCCTTACTGGAGAGGAAGAGGCCAAGACTGGCCCGGGCCCTCGCCCTGGCCCTCCAGGGGCCTCTGGGAGAGGCCCGGGCCCACGGGGACCCCTCCCACACCTTTATCCGCTACCTGACAGCCAGAGTTGGGAAGCCGGAGAAGAGAGAGGGCTGGGCGGAGGAGGTCTGCTCCCTGCTGGCTCTGATGCCGACCCCCTCGGAGCAGGGAGGCGGGGCCCAGATGGAGGCGCTATGCGAGGCCCTCTGGGCGGCCAGGAACGGACCCCTGCGCGAGGAGCGGGTCCTCAGCTCGCTGTTCAGGCCGCACAGCCACACCGCCCTCTCCCTCTACTGCTCCACTGCCCTCCGGCTGCAGCGAGACCGCCTGCTCCGCGATGCGCCCGCCACACACGGTGAGACCCCGGGCTCGCGCAGGGTCGATGATTAACCAATGCTGACTGCAGTGTGACAGCCCTCGTGGGGTGACGCAGCTGTGGCGAATGAGGAAGTGGGTTTTGATGGTGTGACAGTCGTTCCCAACGCTTAATGTCAGCGCTTTCTGTCACACTTCAGTATTGAGCTCCTGTGGTTGCGACAGCTTTGCAAGTTGTTGATTATCATAACAGGATAAAACTTAAGTTTCCTCCCTACCCTTTTAACACTGAGACTAAGATAACGCTCTTAAATCTTATTACATAATCTTTCCATCCCATAATTTCCCTCCACACCTCAGAGGACCTTCCTGAAGCAGAGAAGCTGCTCCTCAGCTTATGTTGCCACGGTGATCGTCCATCAGCATGGAAAACCATTTATTTTGAGTGTCTGAGCAGTGGCAAGCACTTCCTGGAGCAGGTGTTGGTAAGTTCCTGTCTGTCTGTTACATTTATTCATTTAGCAGATGCTTTTATCCAAAGCGACTTCCAAGAGAGAGGGGCAGCAGAGTTTCAGACCTAGGGACCAGATAAGGCTCCATTTATACCTGTTATGAGTTTCAAGTTTCAGATTTAAAGTCTTATTATCAGTTGGAACAAAGACATGTACATTGGGATTCTTTCTCTTGTTCCTCTTGACTTCTACCTAGCGGTCTAACCTAAATCCTAAAATACTCTATATCTTAGTTAAATAAATAAATAAATAATATAAATATAATCATACACCTATGTGAGATAACATTCCTATAAACATTATAAAATATATAAATACAATAAACAAGAAATAAAATATATGATACAAAATATAATAAGCTGTGAATATTAAAGATCCTGTAAAGTGGACCTGGAAACGAGTATTAAGTTCGCCACACCACAGAATAATGTGTTATTAACTACCCATCCAAATTCGAATGAAAAAATAACAAGTATGTTGAATTAGGCTTTGAAATCGTGAAAAAATCAGCAGTCTTCTCTGCTTGAGACTGGGGGGGCGTGTCGCCTGAAGGAGCTGAAGCTCCGCCCCTCGCTGCCTAGTGCCTACCTCCGACCCAGATAATGGACGCTATGTCAAGCCGAACAAAACCGTATAGAATTAGAATGTATTTGTTCAATAAGTGAAACATACAGATGCATATAAATGAAATGTTCCCCTGAGCTGTAACAGTAAAAATGAACACCAGAGACAGCAGACAGTGAGCTCTCCAACTAGGCTACTTCTAACACAGCTACCATTTCACCAAAATACCATCATTATACACCGAGTAGCCTAATATCAATTTAGCGGTTTGCACTAACTCATAGCAGAGATACCTCTGGAAATGTTATCTAGTATAATTATAACAAGCACACAGAACTGAGTGATGAACTACTGGTGGCGGTGGATGGTCCAGGTGAGACTGGAGGATGAACGGCCGGAGGGGCGATGCTCGGTACGGCTCCGCGCTGTAAGAGAAGCCGTGTGTTGGTGAACCCCGTCTGTCTCTGGTCCATGTTAAAACTGTCCGCCGTGAAATGGTCAGTGCAGAGGCGGCTGTTGGAGTTTATCCGAAGCTTTCCATGAGCGTGGCTCTTCACAAAATCAATCCACCTATTTTGCCTTTCATTATCAATAGTGAACATAAATGGCGTTGCAGCGCAGCTGGAGTTCTTGCATCCAGGGAAGATGCAGTTGCGGGTGGTGGGAGACATCCTGAAGCTAGCTAGCTAGCTGATGTAGGCTACAATAACAGTACAGCAGGAGGAGCCATTCAGTGATCTGACGTAGATAGGGCAAAATGACGTAGATAGGGTATTTTTTGGCTCCGCCCATTAAAACCTGATCTGAAAACGGAAGAGAAACTGTTCTTCGGTTTACATTTACATTTTACATTTTACATTTATTCATTTAGCAGACGCTTTTATCCAAAGCGACTTCCAAGAGAGAGCTTTACAAAGTGCATAGGTCACTGATCATAACAACAAGATAGCCACAAAACATCGCGAGTAGCCAAAACATGAAGCACACATTGTGAACAACCAAAGTAAGTGCCAAAGGGAAGAACCATAAGAGCATGTAGTTAAACAAGTTACAATTAAACAACATGAACCGCTATAAGTGCAAGTGTACCTGTGGAAAAAGCAAGCAACAATAATAAAAACAATATATCACAGCGAGTACAAAAATTTAAATCAGTTACCGCTAACCACAAGAGCAACAAGTCTCTAAGCAAGAGTCATTGTGATCCTTGAGGAAACTAACATCGGGTCAAGCGAACCATTCCTAAGTACCGTTGTACTCCCGGAACAAGTGCGTCTTGAGCCTTTTCTTGAAGGTGGAGAGACAGTCAGTGTCTCTGATGGAGGTGGGGAGTTGATTAACTCCACATTTCAGTGTGACAAAGTTTTAGCGCTTTGCACATGCTCTCAGGAACTCATTTCACATGTATATAATGTACTTAGAAGCAAAACATGGAATTTTTTTTACAGGATCTTTAACTATATTGGATAAAGCATGTACATAAAAGACTCCTGTAAAGCCAGTGGTCCCCTGCTCCAGGTCACAGCTCTGGACTTGGTCCGACGAGAGGACTTCCCCAGGCTGCAGGACCTGCTGAGGGGGGAGTTCCAGCCCCTGTCCCGCCTACTACTGCTGCTGGCCTGGACACAGTGCCAGAGTCTGGACTCAGCTCACACCTTGCTCTCCATCCTCCACCACAACCAGGTGGGGCCAGACCCTTGTCCAGAGTCCCCAAGCCCCATTCCTCAGGCCCCTTGCCTGCCTGAGTCAATTTCCCAATGCCCCCATGTTGCTTTACCCTTGTGGTCAGACCACTTCCCCATGTCCATGTCTCATGTCTTGGCTGGGATGTCTGTTCTCAGGCCCTGGCCAGCGACTCTGTCCTGAGGGAGTTTGCAGACGTGCTGTTCTCCCAGCTCAGGGTCCTCCAGTGGTGTGTTCTGAACAAGCCGTGAGTCCATGCTCTATCTCTTTTTAAGGGATTTCCAAAACAATGATGTTCTGGAGTTTTTCAGTACAGTGTTTCCCCTACCATTATATTAGGGGGGCGCCCTGCCCCGCCCCCCCAACGGCCCCCCCCCCGCCCCCCCTGGAAGGTCAAGTAAATCATTTTTATATATATTTTTTAATATATATATATATATATATGTTTTTTATATAGTGCCAGATCTCAAAATAAGTCATTTAAGGTTACCTTTATATATATCTATAAAACAGGTCTATAGCTTGCTCTTTTATTAAACAAACTAAATGGCCTCATGTTATTCCTCTTATTTACACGACATCATGCCATTTCTGTCTCTACATGGTCGCCACAAAAGCTGTAAACCTAGGGGAAACACTGCAGTGTTATCGTAGATGCTACAAATCCTGTTCCTCTTCCCTGTTGCTGTGTGATATCAGAGAGGTCCTAGTTGTTTCTGGTGTTAATGCAGCTAATCCTCAGCCTCTTTCTTCTCTCCTGTGTGCGTCTGTGTGGGAGCAGAGGGATCCCCCAGGAGGCTGTGCTCTCCCAGCTGCACTCGCTGGACACCCACTCCGCCCTGCACGTCCTCCTGTCCCTGACCCCCCTGGCCCGCTACGAGGAGCGCAGGGTCCTGGAGCTGCTGCAGCCCACGCCCTCGGGAGCAGGTCTGCTCTCCTCGCCCCCCACCTGCCGTCTCCTCTCGTCTTCTGACATCGCTCTAGAAACTCTCTCACATCTCTAGAAATCCTCAAAAATCTCTGTTAACTTCTAATAGATTTCTGTTGATTCTCTGGAGACTGGTGGTTCTAGTATGTCTCGGTTGATTCTCTTTGGTGACCGGTTCTTTCCTTCTCCCCTTCCAGAGGAAACGGACACCTTGGTTGCCCCCAGACTGGCCGCCCAGAGGAACGTTGTTCTGTTCCAGGGGTTCTGCGCCATGAAGTACGCCCTGTATGCCCTCTGTGTGAACGCTCACAGGTCCGGCACCTGTTTGGATTGCGAGGGCTCGCCACAGTTCCCCGAGTCAACCGAGGGCCAACTCCAGCCTGCAGCTCCCTCAGAAGGTACCGCCAAGTCTTGAACCAATCCCACATTGGTTTCATTTCAGTCCCTGCACCTGTTTGTCTTGCTGTGGTTAGTTATTTTTTGTTTCTTTCACTTCCTTGTCCAGGCTGTTTGGCACAGTTCCAGCACTTCCTGTCTGAGTGCCAGCTTTACCTGGAGGCCCTGCCTGCCATGTTCCGCCTGGAGCTCCTGGAGAACATCTTCTCCCTCCTCTTCCTCTCCAGCACCGACTTCACTCCCCAGAACCAGAAGGAGACCCCTACCGGACCTGGCGTGCCAGCAGAAGGTTTGCAAGCTCTGGGGAGCAAGGAAGTGGGGAAAAATGGCACTGGAGGAGCCAAAACCAAAATGGCCACCCAAGAGGGCGACTCCAGGGAAAGGTGGGAGCCAGATTTCCCGTCTGCGGCCCAGCACGGCTGCCTGGACCTGGGCCACTTGACCCGGGGTTGCCCAGGCTTCCTGGTGGACGTGCCAGCGATGGAGGGTTTCCTGAAGCTGCTGCGGCAGGGGCTGGAGGGTGTATGTGTTTTGGACCAGCGGGCGGGCCAGGAGCAGGCCGAGGTGGCGGAGGGCCTGGGCTGCTCGGTGACAGCCGAGACGTTCGGAGCGCGTCTGCAGAGACTCTCCAAGCACACGGCCGAGGCACAGTGGAGGCTACAGATCATCACCAGCAACCAGACCGCTGGCAGGGGTGAGTCACAGGAGAGTGGAGACTGGTGGTGATTGACAGCAGACTGAGAGTCTGACAGTGGTGAGCGACACCAGACTGGGAGATAGTTGGAGTGTGGTGTCTGTGGGCAGGGTCCGAGCTGGGTCTGGTACGTGACATGTGAAACGACGCGGTTAGTAGGTGTGAATGTCAGTCTGTACACAGGATGTCAGTGTGATCACAGTTTGTTCACAGTGTATGAATGTGTGTACAGTGTATGAATGTGTGTACAGTGTATGAATGTGTGTGTGTTCAAAGTGTGTGAATGTCAATGCGTACACGGGTCATGAAGGTGTGAGTGTGATGAGGCCCTGTTGTCGTCCCCAGCCCCAGACAGGCCCCCCCAGGCCAAGGCCGGCCCGCGCCCTGCCCCCCTTGAAGGGCAGGGCGGCAGCCGCTCCTCCCTGAGGAGGCGCAGGAGACCCGGGAGGCACCCGTCCTCCACAGAGCACCTCAACGGGGAGCTGAGCCCCAGCACCTCAGGTACCTCAAACACAACTGGCTCTGTCACGGCCAAACCAGCATCACTAAGACGGCTGAATATCAACACATCAAACTGTGTTTTTTTTTTTATATTATTTTTATTAATATTATTATTACTTGTCAGTGTGTTCTTCTTCATCACTGTTGTCTCCTCAGTGGCTGTCATGAAAGAAGGATATGATCAAATGTTATCATGATAATACCGTCAATTATAACAGTATGTTTTTAATGTCATTCAATGTGTCGTGTTATATTCATGTTGTGTTGATTTATGATGATGTGGTATTTTAGATAATGTGAGATGAAAATGTTGTTGTGAAATTGAAGAAATAATCATAGTGAATTAAATAATAATAACTGAATGTGACTGTTCTGTCAGACGGCTGTGTGGCCGGGCCGGGGTGCGTGGAGAAGGAGGAGAGTGTGTGTAGCGGTGCCCACAGCTGGCTGGTCCCTGCCATGCTGTCCCCCCCTGAGTCTCTGCTCGTCTCCTGCATCCGTCGGGGGAACTTCATGGAGGCCCATGAGGTTAGCACAACTGGTAATGTTAGCACCAGGCTAGCAGGACTGGCAATGTTAGCACCAGTCTAGCAGGACTGGTTGTGTTAGCACCAGGTTAGCGGGACTGATAATTTTAGCAACAGGCTAGCAGGACTGGTAAAGTTAGCACCAGGCTAGCAGGACTGGTAATGTTAGCACCAGTCTAGCACGACTGGCAATGTTAGCACCAGGCTAGCACGACTGGCAATGTTAGCACCAGGCTAGCAGGACTGATAATGTTAGCACCAGGCTAGCAGGACTGGTAATGTTAGCAGGACTGGTAGGGTTGACCGATAGCGTTTGCACCAGTTTAGCAGAACTGGTCGTGTTGGCATGAACAGTTGTGACATTTTTAGGGAGAATATGGTAGAATATCTGCTGCTGTAAAAAAAGAAAAAAAAGAAAAAAAAAAGTGAACTAAGCGATGGCATACAAATAGAGCCCCTCCTCTCTTCCTGTGAAGGTGGCCACCATGTTCGCCCTGGAGGGGTCGTCTTGCTGCGGTGAGCTGGTCTTCATGGAGCGCTACAAGGAGGTTCTGGTGGAGCTGGGCCGCGTGGAGCAGAAGATCGAGAACCAGTCGCTGTCGTCCTCGTCATCCTCGTCGGAGGGGCTGGGAGCGGTGGGGGCCGCAGCAAGTGGGAGGAGCCGCCTGGGGAGCAGTGGGCGCTCCACCTTGCAGGCCATCGGCAGCGCGGCTGCAGCCGGTAGGTACCGTGCCACAACCCTGTCAGGGGGAGGGAAACCATGCAGGGGAAAGACACTCATGATAGGTGGTATTGAAACTGTCTTTGTGTGTTTCTGTGTGTGTGTGCCTCTGTCTCTACAGGCATGGCCTTCTACTCCATCTCAGACGTGGGTGAGCGTCTGCTCAGCACCACGGCCCACCCGGTCCCCTGCCTGGAGGAGGGTTACTGGCTGGGCCTGCCCCCCGGGCCCTGCCCCCGCCTGCTGCCCCTGCTGGAGGAGCTCAGCCCCTCAGCCATGGCCGCCTTCGACCTGGCCTGCTGCCACTGCCAGCTCTGGAAAACCTCCCGCCAGCTGCTGGACACGGCTGAGAGGAGGCTGGGCTGCAGCCTAGAGGCCCGAGGTGAGGTCAATTCTCTCTCCCTTTATAACGTCGAACCGGGGAGTGACTGGTGCAATTTCCCCGTCTGACCCTAACCCTAACCTCTGACCTCTGCCCTCCTCAGGGCTGAGAGTGGATCCCAGAGTGCCTCACCCTGAGGGCGTCCGGGGCTTCCCCATGGTCCTGCAGCAGTTCAGCAAGATCCTGAATCACGCAGCCAGCAACAAGGGCCCAGCCATGACAGGTGAAACAAAGACTTCACTTGTAGAGTGTTGAACTGTGACACTTTACATTAAGGCTACATTAATCAGGGTTCATACAAGGTACTTGAAAAGTGCTTGAATTATTTAAAGACAATATATATGAATTTTCAAAGTAATTTTGAAGTGTTCATTAAAAAAAATAAAAATACAGTCTTTTCGCTCAAAATTAATTCCTCAGCCCACCCCCCCCTCCTGCTAATTTAATTAAAGCACCATCAGTTTTTTTTCTGGCATTCTTTGGTATGCGTTAAAGCATATGATCATGCTCTCAATTCATTTAAATGTTTTTCAAGCACGATAAGAGCCAAAGTAGAAATCAATTCGGTTCTGAAGAAGCAATGTCTGAAGCGGCATTCTTTGCACACACACCCGACTCACACACACACCGAGAGGAAAGCCGCTTCTTCTCAGACACTGCGCGCCAGTACCGTATTGATTAGGCCTACTTGAGGACGAAACAGAAAATGGTCAAAATGACAATTGTTGGCGAGTATCCTCGTAAGCACAGTCTTAAATGAGTTTCAAAGTCTTAAATGAAGGTGAAGAGCTGGAAGACAACCGGAATTGTGTCAGATCCACGACATGTGCGTCAGGTCTTAAAGAGACGGCTGTCTAATAAACCCACTGCTGTCCGTCTCATTAATGTTAATCAAAGAACAAAAGAAAAAGAGAAAATCACTCGCTGCTCTTGATTGAATAACATTTGTAGCTTTAATAAGGATCAATTTAAAGTAAAATAAGTATATGTTTGATACATGAGATCTCTGCTTGTAGTCCTTGAAAGTCCTGGAATTTCATACAGTATCTGTACGAACCCTGAATAATGCAACTACACAGCAATACCTAGAGCAACAGCTTTGGTTGTTATTGTAACCTTAATGTAAAGTGTCCTCCTTGTTTGGGTCTAAACTGTAGGATATAGTGGTCCTCATGTCTGTTTCATACATTTTGATGTAGTCACTGGGTTGTGTGTGTGTGTGTGTGGGGGGGCATGGTAGGGGTCAAGATCAAACATCCTACCTGACAATTGTTGGAAAGGAGATACCAGAGTCAAAGGTTCTCCTCCATGTGTAGAAGGTTCTGGAGAGACCAGAGTGTCTAACCAGTCTCTCCATGTGTAGAAGGTTCCGGAGAGACCAGAGTGTCTAACCAGTCTCTCCATGTGTAGAAGGTTCCGGAGAGACCAGAGTGTCTAACCAGTCTCTCCATGTGTAGAAGGTTCCGGAGAAGAGCAGGTGGTGGCGGGTCCATTCGGCTGCTCCATCCAGGAGGCTCTACTGAGCTGCCACCCGGTCCTGAGTGAGGAGGGCATCGCGGGCTGGCTCGGCCTCTCCCAGCGCCTGGAGCTCACCCTGCCTCCCCTGGCCTCGGCCACCGACGCCCCAGGTCAGCCCTGCACCCTCTGAACGCTCCAGAACCCTCCATCCTTAGGGAAGGATCCCTGCATGTCTAGTCACAGGGCTCATCTTCAGCAGTAGTGATATTAATATGAATTCATTTAACATTTAATATAAAAAAACTTAAAGTGTAAGTATAGGTGTGTAACTGTATAGAATAATGTGTTTTCCGTCTAACTATAAATCATAATATATGATGTGTTCTCTGTCCAATGTTATAATATTATATAATGATCGCCTGATTAGCTGTGTAGAAGTATATAGTGGTTGCATGTCTGGTGGTATGCTAACACCAGGTGTCTCTCCCCTCCGATTGGTCCGTAGCGGAGGCCCGTGTGGGCGGGGCCGTGCTGGCGGCGCTGGTGGAGCAGGCCGGCCTGAGGCCCTCGGAGCTGGACGCCCACCCGGTACGCACCGCCATGAAGCAGCTGCTGCGCTCCCTGGACCAGCTGTGCCCCTTCGAGCCCGACGGCGTCCCCGCCAGGCCCGACTACATGCGCAGCTTCCTGGACTACGTCAACGTGCTGACGTCCGTGCTGGTGCGCAGCCTGGGCTCCGAGGGTGAGTGGTCCCTGCCGGAGGAATGCCCTCCTGTAGGTTTACACTTCAACCCTGCTCCTGGAGAGATGCCTACAGGAATGTAGAACTCCTGGCACAGGGTTGGAAAGCCTTGGTCTAGACAGGAGGCTGGATCTAACTGCCTCTCCCTCTCTCCTCTCCTCCTCCCCTCCCTCTCTCCTCTCCTCCTCTCCCCCCTCTCAGACCAGAGCGTGGAGGTGAAGCTGGGGAACCCCCTCCTGGTTCTCCTGCAGGCTCCCTCCCAGCTGCTGTCTCACCTGCTGTTTGAGAGGCAGGTTTCCCCTGACAGGTAGGAGACACAAATCCAGTCCTATCAGGCCTTAATGGGATAGCCCTTTGTAGAAGATAAGTCACTATCAGCACCAATAACCAACCTAAAACCCCAGAGAACAAAAATGGAAAAACTCCCCAAAAAGAGAGAGAAGAAATGGAAGAAACCTCGATAGGGTTAATTCAGTCCCTTCTCCAGAAACTAAACAACACCCTGTTAAGCCCGTCATACTCTAGTCATTAGCATTGACCCCTAACACAGATCAGTGAATTGAATAGAAATTTCTAGTGATTAACTCTTTACCACAGCAGGCCTGGGGGCAGAGACGGGACAGTCATGAGTTCATAGTTCATTATGTGTTTCTGTGGTTGCCTCCTTCTCGTAATTTCTGTTGGAATCTCTGAGGGTTTAGGTGGAATGTTGTGTGCTGGTCTGTGGACAGCTGTGAAGCCCTGAGTAACACTGCTTGCAAAAAATGGCAATATGAGTACAACTTTATTTTATGTGTATCTTACCATTTTTGTGTGTGTGTCTGTGATTGCGTGTGTGTGTGTCTCCAGGCTGCTGTCTCTGCTGCAGCAGGAGGGCCTTCGTCTGAGCGTCCAACAGGTGGTGCTGGAGCGCTGCTGTGAGGCCCTGCCCGTCTGGTCGTGGGGCCCCGGGGCCGGAGGGGAGACCGGCGAGGGCGGCCCGGGCGACAGGGCCGTGTTCGGGGCGGCCAGCCTGGAAGAGCTCCTCACCCAGCACGCCCAGGAACACCTGACCATGCTGGGCCTGGCAGAGGCCCCGTCAGACGCCAGCTCTGGGTCTGAGTCCTCACCAGAGGAGATCACGGCCTCCCCTACCAGCCTGTCCTCCTCCCCACCCCTTTCCTCCACTCCAGCCCCCTCCTCCTCGTTCCTCCTCACGCCGTCCTCCCTGTCCTTCCTGAAGTCCCGCTCCCCTCTCCTGGCTGCGCTGGCGTGCCTGAGCGCCAGCCGTGGGCGCGGGGCGGCCCGGGCACCTCCGTCCGGCTGGTCCGGGTTCTCTTCCTACTTCAGCGGGCGTAAAGAGGTGGCGCTGGACGCCGAGCAGATCTCCCGGGAAGCGGACAGCCTGCTGAGAGAGTTCCCCATCCTGCGGGCCTACCTCCAGACCATGGCCCAGCCTGTGCTGGGGGAGATGCCCGTGGGGGAGGAGGCGGGACTGGGCGCCACCCTCTGTGGGAAGCCCCTGGCAGGCCTGCTGCTGTCGGGGCTCCAGCCGGGCGGGGCGCAGGCGGTGGCGGCCCAGGCCTTCCAGCAGGCTCTGTCCTCGGGGGAGCTGCGCCGGGCCCTCAGCCTGCTGGAGCTGTACAGGCTGGACGTCCAGGAGGGGGCGCTGAGGGACCGCCTGCTGGCTTGTGCCGCACTGGAGGGTGAGAGGACCTGTCATCACCGCGGCAACGAGGCGGCACAGTATTGAATACGGATTGAAGTATAGGGTTGGGGTAGACAGAGAAAAAATAATTTCTATTAAAATTAGTGTATTTCTTTCCATTTGAAGCAAATAGCATGAATTCTTGTTTAATAGTCTAAAGTCAGAATTGCAGTTGCAATCAGTTGCATCTAGATGGAATTTAACTTTTCCGGATTTTCCACTTTAATCACAGAGAAGTACCTAAGACAAATTGCATAACTCAGTAAACAAAGCAATCAATCTTATCACAGGTAAGATAAAGCATGTAAGGCATGTGAAAATCATGTAGAATTGTGAGCAATTTTGACTTGAGATTAATAAACTTGGTGCCATAAATCATATTATTCAATAGAAAAAGTTAAATAAATGTTTTATTAACATGTAAACGTAACCTCCATAATCTCATTCCCTGTCCAACGTAATTTATGGCTCCTGCTAACTCCATCTCTCTCTCTCTCCCTCCATGTCTCTCTCCCTCCATCTCTCTCTCTCTCCCTCCATCTCTCTCTCCCTCCATGTCTCTCTCTCTCCCTCCATCTCTCTCCCTCCATCTCTCTCTCCCTCCATGTCTCTCTCCCTCCATCTCTCTCTCCCTCCATGTCTCTCTCTCTCCCTCCATCTCTCTCTCCCTCCATCTCTCTCCCTCCATGTCTCTCTCCCTCCATCTCTCTCTCCCTCCATGTCTCTCTCCCTCCATGTCTGTGAGTCCAGACGGGGCTGGTGGCGTGGTGCAGCTGCTCCGTGTGCAGGACCCTGGTCTGAGGGGCCGTGTGGCCCTGCAGGGCCTCCAGCTGTGGCCCCTGGACGGCTGCCTGGACCTGCTGGAGTTCTGCCTGAACGAGGCCCACCTGCCCCCAGCCCTGAGGAACGACCTGGAGCTCCGCAAGAGCGAGCTGGACGTCTATCGTTTGGTATAAACACGTCTATGTACTTTATATGTTACTTTGGATAAAAGCATCGTTTATATTAAGAAAATATATAATAATGGAATGGAATGCATATGTAGTACGTTATCTCTAAGACCATATACATATGTAGACTATCTGGAAACAGACTTTGAATGTGACCTGTTAAGTGTTATGTTAACCTCTTCTACTGTTGCCTCCCTTCAGATGTTGAACCTGCAGCCCCCGTTGCCATGGGAAACGTGGCAGGATGTGAGGTCGTCATCGAAACAGGACCCTGAATCTGTGCTGGCTATGATGCTGGCGGCCAGGGTGGGTGCCAGTGCTCTGTTACCCCCTTCTCTGATACATCTGTGTGTGTGTGTGTGTATCTGACGTGTGTGTGTGTATCTGACGTGTGTGTGTATCTGACGTGTGTGTGTGTATCCGACGTGTGTGTGTGTATCCGACGTGTGTGTGTATCCGACGTGTGTGTGTATCCGACGTGTGTGTGTATCCGACGTGTGTGTGTATCCGACGTGTGTGTGTATGTGTGTCCTGCAGGAGTTCTCTCTGTGTGACCGCTGGCTGCAGATGTATTCGGGGTCGGAGCAGCTGACCCTGCAGCTGAGGACAGAACACCTGCTGCACTTGCTGGAGCAGGGACACACACAGCAGGCCTACCAGGTGAGAGGAGAGCAGAGCTGGGTACAGATGAGGAAGGTACATTGTCTGGTTCATATGGGTGTGTAGACTGCACCTATGACCAATCAGAGCACAGATGTTTCTAAAACCTGCCCAGTAGCTACTGGGCAACATGTACAGGTACATGAGGCTGAGCGGTGAGGGAGTCGGGCTAGTAATCTGAAGGTTGCCAGTTCGATTCCCAGCCGTGCCAAATGACGTTGTGTCCTTGGGCAAGGCACTTCACCCTACTTGCTTCGGGGGGAATGTCCCTGTACTTACTGTAAGTCGCTCTGGATAAGAGCGTCTGCTAAATGACTAAATATAAATATATATGTATCAGCATGTGCAGTGAGAGCGTGTTGTCAGAGACCGTGCTCCTGTGTCCAGCTACTCGAGGGCCTGTCAGACACCCTGGGCCTGGAGGTGTGTGAGAGAGCCCTGGACCGACGCCCCGGATTGGCTGCTGGTCACTTCCTGTCCGACTACCTGACGCTACACTTCCAGAGCCAAGTGTCTCCGGCCCGCCAGCGCCACATTCACGCCCTGCACCTGGGCTCCAAGGTCAGTCCTACGCTAACTTGGCACTAGTGCGTCGTTTCAAAATATTGTGTATTTTACCATCCGTAATCCGGCCTCAAAAGTGAAGAAAAGCTCAAGTTGGTACATCTCTCTCCCTCCTCCATCTCCCCCATCTCTCACCCAATCTCTCTCTATCCCCCCCTCACCATCTTCCACTTACCCTTCCATGTTCTCCATCTCCCCCATCTCTCTTCCTCCACCCTCCCTCACCATCTCCCCCCCCCCCCCCCCCCCCCCCTCCAGGTGCTGCTGACCCTGCCCCAGTCGACCAGGCAGGACTACTTCCACCTGCTGGCGGAGCCCCTGCTCATGCTGGAGCAGCTGCTGATGAACCTGAAGGTGGACTGGGTCCAGCTGGCGCTCCGCACCCTCCGCCCCCCTCTGCTGGGCCAGGAGGCGGGCCTGGGCCCCGGGGACGTGGACCGGCTCCTGGCCCAGTACGCCTGCAAGGCACTGGACTTCCCCTACGCCCCCCGAGAGAGGTCACGCTCAGGTGAGGCCTGGCTAGGACCCTCCGTCTGTCATAGGACTAACACCAGGCTGAGGGAAGTCACGCTCAGGCCTAGTACTCTGCCTGTTAATCTAGTACACTCTGCCTGTTAATCTAGTACACTCTGCCTGTTAATCTAGTGCACTCTGCCTGTTAATCTAGTACACTCTGCCTGTTAATCTAGTACACTCTGCCTGTTAATCTAGTGCACTCTGCCTGTTAATCTAGTACACTCTGCCTGATAATCTAGTGCACTCTGCCTGTTAATATAGTGCACTCTGCCTGTTAATCTAGTGCACTCTGCCTGTTAATCTAGTACACTCTGCCTGTTAATCTAGTACACTCTGCCTGTTAATCTAGTACACTCTGCCTGTTAATCTAGTGCACTGTTATGCACTAGATTATAATATAGATTAACATATTAACACTGTTATCTGTTAATCTAACTCGGTCATACAGGTGGAGTCTAGTTGGCACTCTGGGTCTGGTAGGGACTCATACAGGTGCAGTCTAAGCTACAGGTGCTATGATGATCCCCTTTCTCTGCCCCCCCAGACTCAGTCATCAGCCTGCAGGAGGCCCTGTCCCAGTGTCCTGCCCTGGACAGCTGCCCCCCCTCCCCCCGGAGAGAGTCCACCACCTCCTCCTCAGGTGAGACAGCACCTGCTATCCACACAGCTGCTGTACTTCCAACTCAATTGTACCTGAACATTTTGATACTATTTTATAGCATTTTAAGATTCATTTTTACATTGAGCATGTTCGGCCATTTAATAGTATTTCAAACATCGAAATATTGTGTAACGTTTAATATCGGAAGATGTGTTTTAGTATTATGTTTGTTTAGTACTATTTTGTACCACGGTGTAGTATTTGAAATGTTTTAATAGTATTTACACATGTGATAGTATCTGAGCGTGTTCTGAAGTGTTACACAGTGCTGTGTTGCTCCGGGTGGATTTCAGGCAGCACACCCATACACACGCCCTCCTCCTCCTCCGACCGAGGCAAGGAGCAGGGCTCTGCCGGCAGGAGGCAGCGCTCCCCAGCCCAGTTCCAGCCCCCTGACAAGCCCCCCGCCCGCAGAGACTGGGTGCCCGACCCCCAGCAGCACGTCTGCATGGTGTGTCAGCGTGAGAGGTTCACCATGGTGAGTCACCTGGGAGACGACGCCAGCCGGAGACTAGAAAGCACTGAGATTCAAGTTAATGGAGTTAATGTTTTGTGTTCTTGCTTTCTTTTGTCCTCCTGTTTTTCCCTCTCCTCCTATTTTGTCTTCCCTCTTCTCCTATTTTTCCCCCAATTTCTCTTCCCTCTTCCCTCTCCTCCTTCTCCCCTTCTCTCTCCTCCTCCTCCTTTTCCCTCTCCTCCTCCTCCTCCTCCTCCCCTTCCCTCTCCTCCGCCTCCTTTTCCCTCTCCTCCTCCTCCCCTTCCCTCTCCTCCTCCTCCCCTTCCCTCTCCTCCTCCTCCTCGTCCCTCTCCTCCTCCTCCTTTTCCCTCTCCTCCTCCTCTTCCCTCTCCTCCTCCCCTTCCCTTTCCTCCTCCTCTTCCCTCTCCTCCTCCTCCCTCTTCTCCTTGTCAGTTTAACCGGCGGCACCACTGTCGCAGGTGCGGTCGTCTGGTGTGCCAGGCGTGCTCTGGGCGCAGGATGCCCGTGGAGGGGTGTACGGAGGAGGAAGTGCGAGTGTGTGACCAGTGTTACACCTTCTTCCACCCAGAGTAGGTCCCTTCACACCCCCGCCTCGCAGACCCGGTCAGACGTAATAACGCCTTCATCTAGCGGATGCTTTTTGATGGATTTGAACTTAATCTGCTGCCAGTTGCTCTACCCCCTAAGCTGTACCTCATGTGTGTCGCAGTGGTGTGTTACAACTCTTGATTTGTGTTGTTGTGTTTCTTCTCCCTAGTTTGGATGAGGAGCTGGAGGAGGCTGAAGGTAAACACTTCTTCTTCTAACCGGCGTCTGGTCAGGTTTTCTTTCCACCCTGCATGTTCTGGGACTCCTGAAGTGTAACCGTGTCACCTCACCTCTAATAATAAATAATGTGCCGAGTGCTTTATGAATCGGCTCTGTTCCAGGGAGTTGTTTAAATGACGCTCTCGCTCTCTCTCTCTCTCTCTCTCTCTCTCTCTCCACCCCCCACCCCCCGTGGTGAAGCAGTAACAGGCAGCCCCGTGTCTCCAGGGGGGGGAGTGGAGGAGGGGCTGCAGCTGCCCGAGGTCCACCACAGAATGTTCCGCCTCAGCACCGACCCTGCAGAGAACGTGCAGCTGCATAGCGAGTTCTACTATGAGCAGGTCTGGTTCTACTAGGGTTCTACTATGAGCAGGTCTGGTTCTACTAGGGTTCTACTATGAGCAGGTCTGGTTCTACTAGGGTTCTACTCTGAACAGGTCTGGTTCTGAGACCAGGGCTTTGAGCTTCTTTGTAGCAGACTGACCATACCGTATTCAGATTCAGTGTGTGTATTGTAAATCATACTGAAGCAGGTGTATCAAGCAAGCTAGCCAGTGTCCATGTCCTTGATGAATGACATCACCAGACTGACCTGGCCCCTACTCTTCCTGCCTCTCCTTCTCTCCAACTTCCGGTCTCTCCCCCAATCCAACTGACTTCCCATCCCCCTCCTTCATCCTCCTCTTCTCCCCCCCCCCCCCAGGCTCCCAGCGCGTCCCTGTGTGTGGCCATCCTCTCCCTCCACAGCGACCAAATGGCTTGCGGCCACCAGCTGATCGCTCACTGCCGCTCCCTGTCCCGCCAGCTGACCAGCCCCGAGGTGGACGCCCGCCTGCTCACAGACATCATGCGCCAGCTGATCTTCAGCGCCAAGCTCATGTTCGTCACCGTCGGACGCAGCCAGGATCTGGCCCTCTGCGACAGGTGAGGACTGGTGACGTTCTGCCGGGCCCCGTTCTGCGGGCCACGTGCGGTTCCTGCTGTGTTCCCCCGTGCGGGTTCCTGAGCCGCATTCCTCTGTGCGCAGCTACATCAGTAAAGTGGACGTGCTGAAGATCCTGGTGGCTGCGAACTACAAGGACATCCCCTCGCTGGACGACATCCTGGAGACCTCCGCCGTCACGCGCCTGCGCAACCAGCTGCTGGAGGCTGAGCACTACCAGCTAGCTGTAGAGGTGTGTGTGTGTGTGATGTGTATTTATGCATGTTAGGTTGTGTCTGTATGCGGTCTGTGCATGTGTGTCTGTGTGTGTAAACGCTAGAGTTTGTATGAAAGTCAAAGTGCGTGTGCGCCTGTGTGTTTGTGTTCACACCGTGAGACCGCTGCCTCTCTGCTCCTGCAGGTGTCCACTAAGAGCGGTCTGGACCCTGGGGGGGTGTGGCACGCGTGGGGCATGGCCTCCCTGAAGGCCGGGCAGCTCTCCGGGGCCCGGGAGAAGTTCTCCCGCTGCCTGAAGGTTCCCGTGGACCGGAACCAGCTGACCCTGGGCGCGCGCCTGCTGCAGGAGATCGTCCAGCACCTGGAGTCCACCGTCCGACCCGCTCTGACCACGGTACCTCACAGAGCCCCCTCCTTCCACAGAGGTTGCGGAGATACCATGCCTCATTTGGCATTCTTTTTTTTTACATTATGCACTTAACCTTTGAACAGTTAACGTTAACAGTGATTTCCTTTGAAAGTGTTCGAATCGAAAGTGACTCGTAAGTAGTGCATGTCGTAAGTACGGCAGAACGTCGAGGATCAGAAGTGCTGAGTTTGAACATAACATGGGTGGTCCGATCCAGAGAACCGTCTCGCTGCGGTCCCCCTCATCTCACCCGGCCGTGCGTGGGGTCATGTCAGCTTCCCGCCGGAGGACAGGGGCGTCCCCGTCCTCCCGTGTGAACCAGTTACGTAAGTGACTGAAGGTGATCGGTGCTCCAGGTCTCAGGACACAGAGCTGCGGTCTTCAGAGCGGTTCTGTCTCCCTGCCAGGAGAGGCGAGCTCTCCCGCTCTGCTGGGACCAGGAGGCAAGGAAAAGGAAAAGGGAGATTCATCGCCTCGAGGCTTGAAAACACAGCAGTGTTCCTGAGCGGCTTTCTTCTAGGCAGATCATGGATTGGCCCGTTCTGTAGTCGAGCCGCGTCATGGAGAGTTAGCTTTGTGTTTACCGACTTTGAGCGATCGTCCTTGGAGACGTTCTCCTTTTGCAGAAAACGGGACACCAAAAGGGTCCTTTTGATGGACTGAGCTGATTTGCGGGAGGCTTATGTAACGTACCCCTGGCATGTTACACAAGCCTCAGCTTCAGCCTGGTGTCCGGGGGAGTAATGGTGGTTATTGTCTCTTCCTCTCCTCCTTTGTCCTTCAATTTCGACTAATCACGTGGTTTTTGTGTGTGTCTGGGGGTGTTTGTCCTTGTGTTTGTGTGCGCTCCTGTCTCTGTGTGTGTGTGTATGCGCACACGCGTGTGGTCGGCATGTGGGTGTGTGCTCGTGCGTGCTTGTGTGCGTGTGTGTGTCAGCTCCCCAGCGAGGACATCCTGGCGTCCCTGCGGGAGCTGGAGGAGGCTCTGGCAGAGCCGGGGCCACCGGAGTGCCCAGAGGGCCCGGCCCAGCTCAGCCCCCTGCTGCAGGAGAGCCTGCACTACCTGCTGAGCTACGGCACCCACCTGGCCCTGGTCAGCTTCTACATGCGCCACGGTCACACGAGGGAGGCCCTGGCTCACCTGCTGCTCAAGGTCACCCCTCAGATCACATACAGTACTATATACATACTGCATCAGTCTATTTGATCGTTCTATCATTTTCAAATATGATATAATAATATAAGAGTTCAATTATTCATTCATGTATTTCATAATTCAATTCAGAAATATGTTATATATTTGTGTGTTCTTCTAATCTGCTTGTTTGCTCTGTTGGGGAAGTTTGAAATCAAGCATTTCAGTCCAAATGACTCCTCTGTGCTTGTGACCGTAACCCTGTGTGTGTGTGTGTGTGTGTGTGTGTGTGTGAGCAGCAGTGTCCGGAGGAGGTGTTCCTGGAGGGGATCCTCCAGCCCAGTCTGGAGCGCGGCCAGCTGGGGGCGCTGCAGGGCCTGCTGGAGGGGCTGGACCCGGGCCAGGAGGCGTGCGGACGCTACCTCATGGCCTCCTGCCAGCTGCTGCAGAGACGAGGGCACTTCCACACCCTGTACCAGCTGCAGCAGTTCATGATGGTGGGTCTGCACGACTCCTTTTGCACGGTCGATTCGCTTGTCGGACGCTTTCATCCAAAGCTGCGCCCCCTCTCTGCGCTTCCCTGTTGTGTGTTGACGGGTGCAGATGCTCACAATACCGAACGTCTCCCTATCCCCACTCTCCTCCCCACTTCCTCTCCCTATCCCCACTCTCCTCCCCACTTCCTCTCCCCCTCTCCCCACCTCCTCTCCCTCTCTCCCCACCTCCTCTCCCTCTCTCCCTACCTCCTCTCCATCTCTCCCCACCTCCTCTCCCTCTCTCCCCACCTCCTCTCCCTCTCTCCCCACCTCCTCTCCCTCTCTCCCTACCTCCTCTCCCCACCTCCTCTCCCTCTCTCCTCTCCCTCTCTCCCCACCTTCTCTCCCTCTCTCCCTACCTCCTCTCCATCTCTCCCCACTCTCCTCTCTCCCCACCTCCTCTCCCTCTCTCCCTACCTCCTCTCCCTCTCTCCCCACCTCCTCTCCCCACCTCCTCTCCCTCTCTCCCCACCTCCCCACCTCCTCTCCCCACCTCCTCTCCCTCTCTCCCCACCTCCTCTCCATCTCTCCCCACCTCCTCTCCCTCTCTCCCCACCTCCTCTCCATCTCTCCCCACCTCCTCTCCCTCTCTCCCCACTTCCTCTCCCTCTCTCCCCACCTCCTCTCCCTCTCCCGACCTCCCCTAATGTCTCCCTCTCCACCTCCTCTCCCGCCCCCCCCCCCGGCAGGACCACGTGCGGGCAGCCATGACGTGCATCTGCTTCTTCACCCGTGGGGCCCAGTCCTACCTGCAGCTGGGCGAGCAGCAGCGCTGGCTGGTCCGTGCCAAGGAGCACCTGAAGACCTTCCTGCAGGAGCAGCAGGCCCGCGGAGCCGGCCGCAGGAAGTCCACCCTCAACTCCTTCAGGAAGAAGATGTCCTCCAGTGACGTGTCCAGGTGAGGGGGGGAGGGGGGGGGGGGTGGCACAGACTCCCCAAGGGAGATGCAGTGATGTGTGAGGGAGGAGGAAGGAACGTGAGAAGAACAGAGGGAGAGTGAGATGGAGAGAGAGAAAGAGAGTGAGTGAGTGAAAGGGAGGGAGGATGGGTTGGACACCGATGCACTCCAGATTCGAGTCGTTTGTGTGGGCTTCTTCTTCAGACACATGAACACCATTGAGCTCCAGCTGGAGGTGACCAGGTTCCTGCACCGCTGTGAGAACGCGTCCCAGACCGCTGCCCTCCAGACCAGCGCCTCGGCCAGCACCCCCGGGGCCCCATCCACCCTGTTTGGAGGGAGCACCATGAAGATCGACGTGGCCTGCAAGGTTGGCTGGAGGCTCTTCACATTCACATTTACAATTTACATTAGATCCACTTCAGCAGATGTTTTTATTCAAAGCGATGTTCAAATAGCACATTTACGTTACATTCACACAATATAGTAAGTACAGACAATTATGGATTAGAAGTGCATAGTTCTAACAGTATTTCAGTTGTTAGAGCCAAGGAATGGTCTGTATTTACCACACAGTTTTAGATGATAAACTTCACCTGTCGTGAACTCTATCAAGTTTGTGATATGTGGCAGAACACACTTGACATTTGAATAAACATAGTGATTTAAATTACACATTAATTGTTGTTGCAGGTGATGCTCGGTGGGAAGAATATCGAGGAAGGATTCGGCATTGCATACAGAGTCATACAGGTACAGAACCCAGCCCTGTTCTCTATGGTTTGACACAATCTTCCCTCCCTCTCCTCGCTTCCTGTCATCTGCCTCACTTCCTGTTCACTCCTCACTTCCTGTTCACTCCTCATTTCCTGTTTACGTCTCACTCCTGTCCTCTCCCCACTTCTTGTCCAAATCTCACTTCCTGTCCTTTCCTCACGTCCTGCCCTCTCTACCTGTGACATCTCCAGGACTTCCAGCTGGATGCGCTTGCGGTGTACGTGCGTGCGGGCCAGAGGCTGGTGCGCCAGCGAAAGTACGGGGCAGTGCGACAGCTGCTGAAGTGCGTCGGCGAATCGGGCACTGCCACCAAGAGCGACTGTGACGCCATCGTGCTGGGTTGTGTCTCCATCGCCGACAAGGGGCCCACAGACGTGAGTCTCCGCTCTCCTCGTCCTCCCGTTGCTGCATCTCAGAGGGATCGTTCTGATCACGTTTATTTTTCTCCCCCCCCCCCCTCCTTCATTAAGGCTAAAGAGTTGGAAAGTCTCATTCTGGAAACGAAAAGCCCAGAGAACAAGGTATGCCCCCGGTCGATCCGTTTCTCGCAACCTCATTTTCCATCGCATCATTTTCCATGTTATCCATTTCACCTCTGTCCAAAGCCACACAAGCAGCCATACATGCCTAAAGACAAACAGACGAACATAGAAAGTGCTGCTGAAAAACATTCCCCCTCTTAAATCCCCTTACTTTCCACAATTTCCCCATGGTAATGATTTAGGTGCCTATAATCAACATCTGTTTATCTATGTCTATGTCCACCTTCCCCCAGATCAAGGCCTACCTGCAGTGCAGTAAGCTGCGCTCCGCCTACCTGCAGGCGGTGAAGCTGGAGGCGTCGCGGGCCGGCCCCCTGGTGCAGGAGGTCCTCCAGGCCTCGGAGGGCGCCGGAGACTCCGTCATGCAGGGCATCTGTCGCCAGTGGCTGTCGGAACACCAGGACAAGAGCGCCAAGCAGCGGCCCAGCCGGCCCAACGCCAGGTAACACCTTGGTGGAGAACTAATGGTAGAACCAGAAGGAACCAGGTGGAACCTGATGGGATCAGGGAAACGTGCAGATACCCCGGGGGGTGTCTCCTTGAAGGGCCTGTGCTGGGGAGGGTTCCTCCCTCCAGCTGAGACAGGCCATGTCTCTCTCTCTCTCTCTTGGTGAAGTGGCTGAGCTCTGACTGGGCCCAGGGACCCTGGCTCTCCACAGCCACTTGCTGGCCTTTCTGTCTATAGACTGTTCTGCACCGAACCGTACATCTCGGACAGGCCCATTACAGGCTGACTGTGGAACTGTGTTTTCTGTTCTACCTCAGCTAAAAGGGATTCCTGTCAGTAACCGCGAAGCCTCTTAATATACTGTTTGAAACGTGGTACAACGTTTAACCCTTTCTTCTGTCTTTATTTTCCTGTGTGTCGGTCAGTTACACATATTATGGACTGCCAAGTTAGAGAAAATAAGAATTTGTCTGTTGATAGGGGGAATTTATATGAATCCTCCGGCCTTTTGAGGGTTGGATGTGAGTGAGATGAATGGTTTCTGTTTGACGTAATAGAAGTGTTACGGTTTACTTTTGAGCTCTACCTGCCAAAAAGTCTGTCCCTTTACACCAGTCTACCCTCTACATCATCCAACCCCTCTACACTATTCAGAGTACCCTCTACATCCTCCAGCCCCTCTATACCAGTCAGTCTACCCTCGAAAGGGAAACTAGAAAACTCCGTGGACATTTAGCACAAGGAGGAGGGCCTTTCCATAGAGGAAATCATTAAAGCATTTACAAGCAAATAGTTGGATACAGAAAAGGGATCTCATTATCAGGAGGTATCAGATATCTAGAGGTCAACAGACTGTAAGCACATGATGAAACCCTGCTGAGGCTCGTCCATGGTCAGTATTATTAGTTGCGTCATGTCTGTGTGGTGTTTGTATGTTAGAAGGGTTCTGGTGTTCAGCTTATGTGGACGTTCTTTGTGTTTGATATGGTGTCTCAGCCTCCCCTTCAGATCAACTGTGCCAGCATGTGTAGTTTGTTGCTCTGGACTTGCCCATTGTGTGTGAAGGACTTGTCGTGGGAGTTTTGCAAATGCACTTGCCTTGAAACAATCAATGAAGATGTCAAAAAGGGATTACATACCTTGTGTTCTAACCATGGTCAATTTAACAACATGCATACTTATAGTGTTTCTATCTGTCTGCGTATCAATTTTTTACAACGTTGCACATTGTTTCACTACCACTCTTCGCCCAGAATGCCACTTGGCATGTTTCTTCTCACGTAATGTCCTCTTGTAGCGTGTCACCCCGTGTTCCTGGAGCCTTTGTGTCAAGCTGAACTGGAGGTGTCAGTTTGTTGTGGATCTTAATCTGTTTGCAAGCAGAGCCTTATACAGTCTCTGGATCAGGGATGTTTTGTGACAACTAAAGGATGGATGATCGCCAGCCAGTCTCTCATGCACTTAACCTAACCTGACCCCTGAGCTGCTGTTAGATCACTGCCGCACTTTATAATGCTGATACTAGCACACCAGATCCACAGTCTCAAGTCTGAGTCTTACCAGTAAAGACACTATATGGATAGCTTTAAAGTTTTCACTTATTCATGAACAGTTTAGTCAAATGTTCTTTGTTTTGAATTTGGTATTTCTCATAAGGTAACCTTACATTTGACAGGGAACAGGATTAAATATGCTTACATGAAATAAATGTTGACTGTTAGTTTGACTCAATACAGTCGTTAAATTAATAAGAAATGTGAACTAAACTGTTAAAATATTAAAATAACTGTTTCACAGTCGCCATGTTAGATTTATTAATCCACTAATAAAATATGGATTGTGTGCAACGATATATGGTGTTTGTCATGTTTTTATCTTATTAGTTCGAGAGAAAAATATGGTTAACCTTTTTAATAATATTGTTTTTATTTACATCATATGTTTACATTTATTCATTTAGCAGACGCTTTTATCCAAAGCGACTTCCAATATGTAAACATTCAACTCTTAACATGAAAGCAAATAGTTAAAGGCATCTGTATAAAAGACATCAGGTACTGTAAAACCCTGGCAGCTTAGCATGAGGTGAAGGCTTGAGAAGAAAACACACAAAGCAAGAAGAACAGGAAAACTGGACCACCAAGCTTGGAATGGTCTAGAGAAATCTAATATATATATATATATATATAAAAAATTAAACTTCAGAAAGGAGGTTGTTGACCCTGGCTCGACCTTTCACAGTATCGTACAGTGTTACCAGACTGTCCATCCATAGGTAGCTGTAGTTAAAGGTAAGGTATATCAATACATGAAATAATGAAAATGCTAAATACACAACCGAATAGAACAAAAAGAAGTACTGCTTTCGGAACTGAGATGGTTGATATCTGCTTTCAGAACTGAGATGGTAGATATCTGCCCTCAGAACTGAGATGGTAGATATCTGCCCTCAGAACTGAGATGGTAGATATCTGCTTTCAGAACTGAGATGGTAGATATCTGCCCTCAGGACTGAGATGGTAGATATCTCCCTTCAGGACTGAGATGGTAGATATCTCCTTTCAGGACTGAGATGGTAGATATCTCCCTTCAGGACTGAGATGGGGACATGCGCTCCAGGCTGGCTCAGTCCCACTCGATGCCCAGCAGCTCACAGCTGATCTCCCAGAGTTTACGTGCCGTCTCCTCGCTCCTGCCCTGCGGAGCCACGAAGGCCGGGGCGCAGTCACTGCACCACAGAAGAAGAGGAATGGTAATTGCATTCCTGCTACTGTTGTTATTTGTATTATTAGTTACTATTGGTAGTACATTACTATTATTATTATTATTATTGGTAGTGGTAAAGAAGAATGATTTTTTTTACAGAAACTCAAGGATCGATGGGTGCTGAGATGCAAATGGACCGATCTTTGTTAATAGTCAAATCTTTTTTTTATTTTTATATTATGTTGGATTTTTTGGACAGGGACAGAGGTAGACGGGAAAGGTAGGGGGGAGAGAGTGGGGAAGACATGCAGAAATGGCCCGAGCCAGAATCCAACCCTTGCCGCTGCCTGAGGGCTTTAGCTCATGCGGTACGTGCGCTGCCCGGTGAGCCCCCCGGTGCTCCCCGGTGACCCTGAGACGTACCTGAAGTGTTTTCCAGAGATGGAGTGCAGCTCCTCGGCCACGGCGCAGTAGATGGAGGACTGGGCTCCCTGACTCGGTGTCTTCAGGAACATGGAGAAGGCGGTGAACATTAAGGTCATGATGGTGGAGTGTCTGATCAGCTCCGAGCGCACAGACCCGGGGTGCACAGAGTTCACTGTGACGCTGGAGCCTGGGGAGTAGCACAGGAGGTTCAGTCTACCTTCACACCGTCATTACAGCTCAGGAGTAGAGCATTTGACTGCAGATGGTTACGCTAGGTAAGGAGTTTATATCTACTCTAGGTATAGTATAACCTTGAAAATGTAAGGGGTTTATATCTACTTTAGCTACAGTATAACCGTGATAATGTAAGGATGTTTACATTTACTAAATGTAACAGGTTCATATCTACTCTAGGCACAGTATAGCCAATGTATCTAGACACTGATGTACCTTTGAGCCTGCGTGCCAACTCCCTGGTAAACAGCACGTTGGCCAGCTTGCTCTGGCAGTAGGCAAGGCCGCTGTTGTAGCTGCCTTGGCTGAGCAGGTCGTGGAAGCGGATCCAGCCAAAGTTGTGGGCCAGAGAGGACACCACCACGATGCGGGCGGGAGCACTGCGCTTCAGCAGGCCAATCAAGAGGTACGTCAACAGGAAATGACCTGTCAGGACGGAGAGGAAGAGTTTTGTAAAAAGGGCTGTGAGGTTCTTCCACGAGCATAGGCGTGGGTTTAGGGGCGGACATGTCAAGAGATGATTTGTACACCCCCACTGAGAACTACAGGCATATAGGGTGAAGAAAAATGTTTGTCTTCACTTATGTTCAAAGCAAACCTATGCCCTTGTCCTCACGCATGCTACAGCATTTGAAATCCTTCTGAATCCTCTGGAGGAGGATTCTCTGTCTTCACTGTGTGTCTCACCCAGGTGGTTGACTCCCAGCTGCATCTCAAAGCCATCTGTGGTCTTCATGTAGGGGCACATCATCACTCCAGCATTGTTGATGATGATGTGCAGCTGGTTCACCTCTGGACAAACATACGACCAATCCACACAAACATAAGGAGCACAGTAAAAACTCATCATTTGTGTTTTCCTGCCGTAAAACAACACTGGGCTGAAAGCGTCAGGTGTTGTCACTCGACGCACCGCTGAGGAACTTCTGTGCGAAGGCACGGATGGAGCAGGTGTCGGCCAGGTCCAGCTCCCGGACCTCCACGCGGGCGTCGCTGTAGATGGCTCGAATGTGTGCCGCTGCCTCCTCTCCCTTCTCCGCATCCCGGCAGGCCATGATGACTCGAGCCCCTGCACGCAGGTACACACCCAGCACATAGGGGGCAGCAATTAATACTGACATACAGTGCCGGTCCTAGCACGTTCGGCGCCCTAGGCGAGATGTATCAACAGCACAGATACTGTGTCATTAGCCCCTGAAAAACAGTTCCACCCTTTCCCTCCTAGAGACCATGTGCACTGATCTAGTTCCATGCATGCATTATTAACTGTGGTACATAACTGTACTTTAAAACACACATTGAAAGTATGCCCACTAATTCATACTGGACCACATCAGTGAACAGGATAAATAGTGGGGTAGTACATGTATAGGTAACTATTGTGCCCTGGGCTGGAGTGTCACCTCTTATTGCCAGGTCGAGGGCAGTCTCCTTGCCAATGCCTGTGTTCGCTCCAGTTATCAACACTGTCTTCCCATCTAGTCGAGCCATGGACTGGCAGTATCCTCCAGCTGCATATTTTCTGGAAGACACGTTCATGTTCAATTCATGCAAACATCGATGCTCTCTTTTCTATAAAGCAAAAGTCAACATCTACAGAAAAAAACCCGCACTGAAACATCTCAGTCGGTCTACGTCAGCTTTCATTCTGTTGAAATCCATGTTCTTAGTTTGTTTAGTTTTTGTATTTAGTTTCCCGCCCCCACATGAGTTATTATGTCATATTGCATTGTAACAGTGTTCGCTGGTGTATTGGAACAACCTCGCGGTGGACTCATCCAAACAGAAGCCTATGATCACTTCTCTTGCATAGCACGACCGGCGCCTACCAATAGTTCAGCGAGACAGTGCATACAAATATAACTCCTCCCACGCTCACACCGCCTGATATGCATATTTGGAATGGTGATTATTGAGTGTCAGATGCGACATAAATTATGAAGAGATTGACCGAATCCTTTGAATTTAGCAGTCGAAGCCATGTATTGCCGCATACGTACCAAACGTAGGCTATACTCGCTACATAATATGACGCTGACATTATACAGTTATGTCATGTCCATCTCTCATTGAAGCATTCTTAGCCAGTTTAACACAATTCACCATCATTTCCCATATGCAATAATCGAGGGATATGCTGATGGTAGAAGAGCAGGATGCTGCCCTTCATTATTTTACTCACCTAATATGAGGTGCAAATAACACCATCAACAGTGTTACCACTCCAAGACCAGCGACAATTAATACAAGCACCATCATGACATAGATACGTTAACGGAGCGTCTTCACTCAGAGACCACCTCTCTCGGATCTGGGCTGTCGGCAGATCAGCTGATGTCAAATCGAAGCTACAGAGCTGTCTGAGATCGCGGGTAGGCTATACCTCCGTGGAACCATGGGATTGTAGTTTTTCATAAAATCGATGGAAATAACTTGCAGCATGCATTGCACACCTCTAAAGTAGAATTTGAAAGTGATAGCCTAGTTTACCACAATAAGATATATATTCTACGTGAATAGAATTCCCGTTTAATTTAAAGGTTCTTGTGCATATGCATGCCCATTTTGCAATGAGCATGCATACATACAAAACATTTTTCTACGGCTGCACGAGAAACAGAAATAAACGATTTTCTTTCTCTTTCTAAGATTATTTTTGTTTTTATTTTATAAATTGTTTATTAAAAACCTACATATACCAAAATGCACCTGAACGAGCTGTCTTTGCATTGCCTGTACAAAATTAGATCCCTTTCCACTAATAAATAGACTACATGTTATTGTGTACGCAATATTTTATTGGAAATTTGATTAATTGAACAATATACATGGAACAGATATATTAGTTGTAGAAATGTAGGCTATAAATGCCGTTTAGTTCATTGAATTACAGGCAGTCTGCAAACTGACTTCATCACGAGGACCTGGATTATGCGGAAAGAGTCTCGAGGATCTTGTTAGGGATTTATACACAACAGCGGAGAGTCTACCTTTCACTCAAGATAACAGTGTTCTTGTGTTAATAAAAAAGCTTTTAGTTGAAGACACAACATGTCTTCGGAAGAATTTGAAAAGTTACAGGAGATATACAAATCCCTCTACGATGAGATGAAACTGATGCCGGAGAGAGTCCTGAAAAGCAGCGGAGGTATAATTGCACAGCTTTGGCAGCCAGCTATTATCAAACAGCCTATAGCTATCAAGCAAATACAATAAAGTTTGAAAACTGTTAAGAATAAGCTTTGCTATTCAACTTTACATAAATTGTTCTCTATATGTGTATATGTTTTCCAAATTAGCAGCTTTCATTTGGTGAAAGCTGCTCCTTGTCATTGTCAATAGCCTATCTTAAACCAAGCTGTGTTTATTGTGTTTTTATCTTAAACAATATCTGATGTTTTACTTGGCATGATATATGGTATCTGATGTTATATAAGCCTAATAATTGTTGTGGCGTTTCAGAGGAGAAGAGGCGGTTGGTGCGAAGATTTGATGAAAGGTTTGGAGAGGCTGAGGAAGTGGTGAGTTTATCCAAAACTGCTGTTCGAGATGGTTTCAAGTGTTTCGGATTTCATTTGTTCTTCACATTAAATCGTTCTCTTAACATAGCCTACCTTAGTGGTAAAGTCAGTTTGCAGTTTGTAAATATCAACCATTATCGATTTCATCTATCATCTTCATCTTTTGGGGGGTTCCAAGTCTTAATTAGGGGGTCAAACACCCCCCCTCCTGTAATTTGAAACCTGCTAGTATGTAGAACTGAGATCATGAATCATAATTCTGCGTATTTAATAAGCAGTGTCTCTTTCAGACACCAGAGGGCAATATATGGCCACTTGTACTACTAGCATTCCACAGACTAGTTTCTTCTAGCCTTTCGTTCAAGTTGTCCTTTTGTAATAAGTAGCCTACAGGTACATAGTAATTATTGGTCCTTATCCTCTCAATTGTTTCCTTACAGTCTAACCTAAATCCTGCAATGCTCCAAACCTTATTTTCTCCATAAATAATCCCAAACATTTTGTGAACGAGCATTTCTATAGTATATAATAAATAATATGCATTAATAGTCCTCTAAAACCAATATAAAATTGGTTTAAAATGCTTATTATGTTAATGTACTGTGGTGTGACGTGTGATTCAAGACACTTCACTTTATTAATGATCCCAAAATATAAATTACAAGCAGTAAGCATTTGGACATGAATGTGGGAGTTGATTCTTTTTCTGTGTGAATTTCCAGCTTCAAGGAATGGAGCAAGAGTTGGCGGGGGCTCCGTCGACCTACCGGAACGCCATGACCACCAAGTTACGGCTCTACCGCCGGGACCTGGGGAAGCTGCAGCGCGAGATGAAGACCCCAGAGTCTGGCTTTGGCGTCCCCGCCCGCCCGAAGGAAGGCGGATATGGCGTCTACTCTTCTCAGAACGAGCATAGCGTGAGTCTGGACTGCCGATCAACTGATTCCTTCAGGATTCCAAAAAGTTTGAATTTGATGGAAAACCGGCATTGGTTGAACCGTTGCCCCTGTTGTAACTGATCGTGTTGTCTTCTTTCCCGCCTTTTTAGACGCAGCTGCAGTCACAGCGGACTTTGTTGCTCCAGGGAACAGAGTATCTTAACAACGCCACGCAGAGCATCGAGCGCAGCCAGCGCATTGCCGCGGAGACGGACCAGATCGGCACGGACATCATCGAGGAGCTGGGCGAGCAGAGAGAGCAGCTGGATCGCACCAGAGACAGGGTGAGGGAGGGCTGTATGGATCGATCCCTCACACCAGACAGGGTCAATAGAGGAGGGAGGGGAAGTGTGGAGGGAGGGATAGAGGGATGGGGGAATGAATGGTTGGATCGCACAACACACAGGGTGAGTCGGGGAGGAAGGGAGGTGGGAAGGAGGGAAGTAGGGATGGATCATGTAAGGCCAGAGACACTTGTGTTTGTCCCCGGCTGTGAAACAGTTCGATTAGATGTCAGGGAGATTGACTCATTAATATCTGACTCATTCAGAAATGTGCAATTACGTTACCTGTAACCTCGAGCGCTAAACAGTCAATGGCATGAATCTCGGACATAGGTGAGAATCGAAGGCTTGCTCAGGGCACCGACCTTAAAGTATGCATATTCACTAATCAGCCGTTTATTTCTACTATGGATATGGACTTGACCACCAATGCAAACTGACCCCCAGAGGCTAAAGTATTACTTCGGAGCGAGGAAAGCCCTACTGAAAGTGACTCAGAGGCCTTAAGTCAAAACCTACTTCGAAAGTGTATGTCTATAATCAGTATTAGCCGTATCAACCCAACTAGCTTAAGGTTTTCACCACATTAGTGTGTTATATACGTACAAGGAGAACCAGTAACTTTAAATGCACAATGATAGTTTATGATCTAAATACTAAGATAATCAATACAATAATAATGCAACATAATCAAATACAAACATACCTTCGGAGCAGTCGTTTACGAAGGTAATCACAATGAAACTAGGCGCCTAACGCACCGGAGCTCGTATAGTAAACACAACTCAAAGTGATTGGTAGAGCTTCGCCATATATACACCCAAACATAAGAAAATAGGGACACCAGCCACATGAAAGAAAGATTGTCTAACGCATACAAATTCAAATTGGACCATCACCGGTTTACTCAAGGCTGCAGTAGGCCAAGTGTGATGCCTTCCCCCTTTCTCTTCAACTGTTGAGCCCACCTCTCCAGAGGTGTGATTGTCATTTTACCATGACAGTCCCTTTTGTGCCAATCAACGACTGTCCCAGACGAGTGTCTGAGTGACCAGTGACAAAGGGGCTTTATCATTCAGGTCTCTGCCAACACAGCCCTACAATCACATCACACCAGTAGTAGTAGAGAGATCCCCATGGATGATGGAGAGAGAGAGATTGATGGTTCAAGGAAATCACCCAAATCCTTTTTCTTCATGTACTGATCTGTGGTCCCGTCTCTCCCAGCTGGTGCACACTGGAGAGAACCTGAGCCGCAGCCGCAAAATCCTACGGGCCATGTCTCGACGGTGAGTGGCAGCTCTCCACTTCCTGTTCTCGACTGCCCTTTGCGTGTCTGACCGTTTCCTGTCCCTGTCCGTACCCGCAGGCTGATGACCAACAAGCTCCTGCTCTCCGTCATCATCCTCATGGAGCTGGCCATCTTGGGAGCTGTGGTCTACCTGAAGTTCTTCAGAAAGTAGCGCAGGGTCAAGTCAGTAGGCTCCCACTCTGCTTCTCAACTCCCTTTCCTCATCTCCTCCTCACGGGACCTCCTCAAAGACTAGAGGGTTCATCTCTAGGGGTTTATCCTTGCACATACACTTCATCATCTCCCTTAATATTTCCCTGAACCAAACTCCACTTAGGTCTTACGTTCGACCTGCCATTCATGAGGACTCAACATTTTCATGTCAAGGGAGACCAACAAGAGTATAAGAAGAGGGATCATCTGGGTTCCTAACTGAGGCCTCAACATCCAGATTCCTAGCTTGGTTCTCAACATCTGGGGTCCAAGCTGGATTCTCTCAAGTTTAGCTCATCCTGTTTCCTAGCCAATGAGATCCTAACCCACAACGCCCAACCCAAAGCCCTGGAGATGGAGATACCTGCTTTGTTTTGCACTGTGACTGTGAACTGACTCAAGTTGCCAAACCCCTTCCTGTCACATGCCCTGTGAGGATGACTGAGGGGTGTTTAGAGGTCACATGAAGTGACACAGCAGAATTTGTTTGTGTCCCAGATCCGAGTACTGGTCCTTACCTGTAAGTCCACGATTCTTTCACCAGAAAACAGAGGGGGGTGCTGGACAGGAGTGATCATCGCTATTGGTGTGTGAAATGAGTTCTGAATTCCAAACACACCAATGTGAGTAATTATGAATTCTGAGTTCCAAACACACTCACAGTGAATACATGAATGTGTTGCTCACTTTGACAAACATGCTGCGGCCTGTTTCTGAAGAGCCTGTGACGTGAAGGAAAAAGAGACAGTTAAATAAATATAGGATGTTTTTTAATTGGAATTTTGTGGTTGTTAGCTCCTCCATCACATCCATGCCCAGTCTTAAAGGTTAGAGGAGGGGGATAGTGAGGGCTGTAACTCCTAACTACAGCAGCAGCACTGGGACCTGAATACTGCCAGTCTGCTGCCACTGAGAGGTACAGCTTGATACTGGTAATGGTTACAAACGCATAATTTGCGATATTAAGTGAATGTCTTTTTATGAATGCTGTCACTTATCATACGTTACACTATATAATATATGATTTCTAAACATGGACAAAGTTGTGATTGATAAAAATGTGTTTATATTTTCATAACGCTGTGAATTTCTGTATTAAAGCGAAGTCGTAACATGATTCCGATAGCGATTTTCTCAGGATGGTTGATGTCATAGGGGCAAGCAAAGAAAACATCCGGTGTGCACCTGCAATCACAGAGCAGGTACAAGGCCAAGTCCTTCCAGACGGGCACAAACAGATAAGACTGTTTACTGTGGAGTAGACGGCACCCGATACCACGAAACAAACTTGCACAGGTGATAAATACTGTTATTATTACTGGCTTCATTCTTATCATATGCTGGCAACCAAGCTGCACAGTGTGTCTAGTTCTCAGGGGTGTGGCACTGTGTGCCACATAAACAACCAGAGTAGTCAGAACTGGTTTGAGATGTGTTGTCAGGGGAGCACTTCCACAACATGTTGCTATGTGAGCCACTGCTGGATGTCATAAGTGTTGCACAACACCTAGCAAAGGAACATACTAATGGAGTTGCGTATCACTAAAATAGTATTTATTATTTCTGAGTCATTCAGTGGTCACAAAGGTGTCACAATGTATCAACACAAAATACAATTCAATTGGAAAAAAAGTAATTCTGTCAGTATTTCAAATACACTAATTGCACTTGTCAATTTCCAAAAGAAAAACTAAAACGTTTTCTAGCCAATTCAATCGGACTAATATAAAACCACACATTTATATATTACATAAATTGCAGAATGGTGATCAAAAGGTTGTAGGTCCAAATCCTCCCTGAATGTCGCTTTGGATAAAAAAAAACTTCTGCTAAATGAAAACATTACATTATAAATTACTAACAACAATACAAAACCTAATTCTAAGCTAAATATGTGAAACCATGCAGGTCCAAGTGTGAGTGAGTGCCTCTACCTGGAGTTGCCCTGTCTCAGACATGTGGAGCTGGGTCTCTGTCTACTGAGGGACATGCTAGTACAGAAACAGCATCTCAACTGACACACACAGCCACACCTGACACCAGTGTCGTTATTACAAAGTTATTATATTCCCAGAGTCATGGGCATGTACTTAATATGCAGGCCTGTTATTACACACAAGTTAGTGGTGTCAAGTGCCACCACTCTTGGCAGGGTAGAGTACTAGGTAGAATTACTCCTATTGGTGTGTGTGTATATATATCACGTTTAAAATGTTCCACAACGTAGTTACAAATTAAGTACATGCTCAATGACTAACGTTGTCTATTAATGAAACTTATTTAAATACTATAGAACACTAATAGGGTAATGCGGTGAACATACAGGTACACCTTTTAAACGTAGAGCTACAGTATGGGAAACAACATAATTTAGTTGATTACAGTATATTAAAAATATTAGCAATATCATAGCATTTCAATGACAAAGATACAAGCTTTTTATGGCAGCCAGGACTACTGATAAGATGAAGTCTGTTCACTTCATCCTAACGAAGCTCCTCACAGTTTCTCTGTCAGAAGAGTCACAACGGTGGCGTGTCATCTGAACACGAGAACTCTACAGTACATCAACAGAGGAAATATCAATCCAAACTACAGTTCCATTCTGTCTGTGCAGTCTTTAAATATTCAGGAATGGCCAGTGGTCGATTCAATAAAAAAAAGAAAGAAGTCCTTGGTGAATCAGCGGTTTCAGAGGCGCAGCTGCTCCGTGTCCTCCTTCCCTGAGCGAATCTCCCGGAAGGGGAGGGGAGCTCCCTCTCTTGTCTGCCCCAGAGACGACGCGATTACGTCCACCGCCAGCCCGGCCGTTGCCTCCACCTGCTCACGGCTGGCAGCCAGGACAGGGTTCACCTCCACCAGGTCCATCACAGACAACATCCCTGCCACAGAAACACTCTGTTAGTCAGCTCCTACAAATGGAACTCCTGCCAACGCCTCTACATACAACTCTGTTATTCAACTCCACTATGTGTGGAATGTGAACCTGGTGCAAATCTGGTCGGCGTGCCATGACTCATGTGTGGATACCTGTGTTATGGATTTCCTCTGTGATGTAGAGGCCTTCTCTGTAGGTCAGCCCTCCGTTCACAGGTGTCCCAGTGGCGGGGGCCAGGGAGGGGTCGAACGCGTCAATGTCGAAGCTCAGGTGGATCGGCCGCTGTTTCCTGTTCCAAGACAACGCGGGCTCAAGTTCAGTGACGTTCACGTCTCTCTGAGGCTCATGTCTCGGAGGGGGGGGTGTATCAGGGGACATGTTTGAAGGATTTGATTACCTCGTCAAAAGGTGGTCCAGAGTCTCCTCCATGACCCTCTGGATGCCAATCCTGTCGATGTCTTTCATGGTGAAGTACTGGATGCCCAGGTTCTTGAGGATGAGGCTAAGGGGAAATGGAAATGGAGAACAGTGTCAGAACTGTCAAGAAAATGTCATCTAATCCGATTCAGCGAAGGAAAGCATACATGGGTATGGCTCATAACCACATAGCTCAGTGGTAGAGGATATGAGGGAAGAGCAAAAGGAAAAGAACAGCTCAGATATATAGCATTTGACTGCAGATCAAGACGTCTCAAAGTTCAAATCCTCCCTGTACGTCACTTTGGATAAAACATCATTACCGGTTTCATGTGTAACTAAATGATACATCCCAGGGTGTTTTGCTGTGTCCTATAACAGAAGGGTCTTTTCTGTGTTACAAAGTAGTCCGTGTTGTGATGACTTACTGCTCGCCGGGATCAACATCTCGCAGACCAATGTAGACCAGATCTCTGGCTGCCAGGAATGGCTTCATCCAAGAGAACCCTGGGAGCTGCGGCATCTACGGGGGGAACACACAAACTAGGGTGAGGGTCTGGAGGGTGGAACGAGAGCACTGCAGAACTATCTCTATCAGATCTGTGGTTCTCAAACTGGGGAGTGACATCCCAAGAGAGGCTTGGAAGAAAAGATATCCATATTGGCTAGAAAGGTTTTTCTATTTTCAAAGGGAGCCCCCGGCCGAAAACGTCTGAGTGGGCCACTGATGTCGGCGCATCTTCGCGATGGTTACTCTTACCTTGTCCTGCAGTTCTTTGAGCAGGAAAGCCACAGACTGCCCGTGGAGGTTCCCAGAGGGTGAGGTAGTGGGTGTGTTGACGTCAGCGTGGGCGTCCACCCAGATCAGGCAAAGGTCCGGACGTTGCTGGGCATGGCCCGCCACGGACCCAATAGCCAGGCTGTGGGGGAGACCAGTCGTCAACAAGATCGTCCAACACGTTAGATGTTTTGAGGACATTACTTCTTCCCAGAGTCTCCCAGAGCCGGTAGCCAGAGTCTCTGAGAATGTGTGTGTGTGTGTGTGTACCTGTGGTCGCCTCCTAGCATGACACACGTGTGACCTCCGGCGACTGCGCTGCTCACAGCGCTCGACAGCAGTTTGTTGGCTCTGCCCACGGTGCGGGGGAAAGGCACGTGCATGAAGGGCTCGTCATTCTCCAGGTGTTGGAAACTCAGGTCCCCAAAGTCATGAACAGGGTAATCTGAGGTCAAAGTAAAACTGGGTGTTATTCGGGCAGAGAATTTTGCGCATCGAGTCATATTTTCATTGCATTTCAGACCTCCCCATTGTAGGGCCCCCTAGTAATCCTCCACCCTAACTGACCAGCCTCTCTTTCTGACAGCCTGATTGATGAGGCTGAGTCATTCAATGCTTTTGAAACTGCAGCCGCACTGACGGGGCATTTTCCATGTGGCCCCTTTCCAAACTGGGGCTGCTACTGTTGCACGCTGGACCCACCAGCCATACTAATGGTAAACACAGAGGAATTTCTATGGAAAATCGGGGTACATGCCACCGGTATGGGCATCCAAAGAGCTATCATGCTGCAGTAAACAAGTGATATGATATACTGTGTGTGGGTGTTAGGTGGGCAGTATTACCCTTGATGGGGGTTTAGTATTACTCTGCTGAGCTAAGGGGGTTTAATGTGGTTTAAGTATTTTACCATCCTGAGACATCACTACAGGAATAGCTCTCCTGTCCCCTTCTAACCCTCTCATGTGCAATCTACTAATCAATTCAAAGCTCTTTATATACAGTCATTCAAAGATTTTTAGAATGGAGAAACCAAGTACAGTACTGTTTAAGAATCCAAATGGTACTGCAAACTACCATAGCCTACTTTACATTTCCAGTCTGTCATGGTTTTGATAAAAATATATATTTTTAAGACTTCATACATTTGGAATGAAGACCGTCAACGAATTATGCTCTGCTCGCGAAATCTGGTAATACATGTTATCCATGCGTCCTTGCCTTGCCAAAGCGATGGAAAAAATGTCTACTCAGTGGTATTTATGGTTTCTGTGTAATCTGGTGCCATTTTGTGACAAAGTTCCCGGCCTCAGTATGGCCAAACGGAATATATCATATAGTTTACTGGTACAGCCAAATATTATAATCTTATGTAAATGTATTAAAGTTGAGACCAGACCCACCTCACACAGACAGATAATCCCCATTTTTGACGATTTATTTTTTGCCGATCATCTCCGTGGATTTGACTGTGTATAGCTACTTGCTCTTGGCCGAGGCATTTGGCGCTAGACTCAGCTTGGAACATTTTGTTCTCACTGTAGTGGAACCCTTTATCCTCACACCATCAACTTCATAAATCCATATTCCGCTAATGTGTCTATAGTGAACATTTAATAATTTAGTGCTGAGAGTTATGCGTAGTGCGTGTCAAGAGTAGCCTATGTTGGCCCAGAACCGACAACCGATAAAGTATCAGTCTAAAGATAGTAGGCTTTCTCGCGTTACAGGAATTGTTGCGCACAATCAGTTCAGAGGTCTTTACCGGTGTGGTAAATCGGTGTACAGTTACTTAAAATGACTTGCACATTCCAGAACACACATTAGGAGCTATGGCTTAACATTTCTATAACACATTTTGCCGTCCTTATCTCTCCCACAAGCCTTATACACATTGAAGCCCGAATTATAAATGTAAGCCGTAATAATGTTTATCTACGCTAAATTAGCTTTGACTAACCCACACGGCCCTTTTCTTAATCGTTTATGCTATATTTCATCATTTCCGTAATCAACGTGGTTTTCGAATAGGTCCACTAGCCTATAAGTCCCGTCAAAAAAATTTTTTCAAATCATTTGACATCATGTTTGTTTTCCTTTTTTAAGAGAAAGTACATGCGGCTGAACTCGTCCCAAACTTCGTTACATAATCAAACAAAGCAATATAGTTCAAGGTCTTTCAAACTCCGGATGCGGCTAGGACACGGGACAATGTGAGGAGGAGAGGCCTAGGCTATGCGTCAGCGGGGTGCATGACTCAAGAATGACCATTAAACTGTAGCGCGGATTTTGCCCATCCCGCAGCTCGCGCCCACATGAGGCTCGAATGGCTTGATTAGCCTAAATAAAAAAAACGAATTTTGGATGTTGTTGTTCACATGCAGAATAAGACAACGTCCCCGAGCCCATTAAGGTTGCTGTAAATGCCAATAGGTAGTAGACCGAAGTTTGCAGTTAAGTAGTAAAGGGGATCAGCGGACTGCCAGCACACACCAGAGAACCTGTTGCCGACACATTACATCAGCAAGTGTCTTTAGGCTGTTTCATACCATCCCTGTCACGTAGCCTACCTAAATTTGAAAGCCTCTCGATCAGACCCGCATCTCTGATGGCTTTTGGACCATGCTCCACTCCTCGTCTTTTCTGTAAAATAAAAAAGTTTTTTCTTAACACCGATGGCTAAAGAACATATGGAAATCATTTGAATACAGTTAGACAGTCGGACATTAGAATTGTGTTATCTTCCATACCTGTCCTTTAGAAAAGGGGGCACCGACAACGGCCACCGATTGTGCCCGGCTCTGACAGTTGTTGGTGAGTTGTGTTCTGAGAAGACGGAACAGTGGTCCTCTCAACGCCATTTTTGAAAATGTACAGTACAAACGAAACAAAAAGAGCAAATTCGAAAACCGATCAAGACTTCAAGCCTTACAGAAGTTTTACTCAACGCCGCTCTGTTCACAATGCTATGACAGTGTTGCTTGGAGGCTGGTCTTATGTCCTGTGTGTCTCATTCATATTCATGAGTTGATGAACCGCACAGACATTAGCCAGAATTTTTCCATAAGCTACGTCACCCCCAAGATACCAAAACCATGTAAAACACTAGTAAACTAATAAACGTAAGAGTTTTCTCCAAATTCACAACAGGCTTGTGCCTATCACATTGACCATATAGATTATTTTAGATGTTGGATTTAAAACTAACGTGGTTAATATACAGCATGCTACATTCCCGCTATAAGGGTACGTGCGTCAAACTCAAATTCAATACCACACCTTCGCATTAGCCAATGAGAAACGTCAGACTGAGGGGTTCGTTCTAGGGGCGTGTCCTATGAAACTGCATTGAGCTTCACACATGAATTCGGTCTCGCAATTTGCCCTGTGCGGAAATTTCCACCAACACAGCAAGATACTTGATAAACATGTTTTCATGTGAGTGGTGTTTACATAGAGTCCCCGTCCTCATCTAAATAGGCTACCTAGACTGGCACTGCTGACGTAGCCTACGAAATACGATTTTACATATTGTTGGAATCGGTCTTGTTTAATGTGATCTAAATGGCTTTTGTGTATCCTGAAATTGGTATTATAAAATAATTGTACTTTTTTATTATGTGGGTAAGTATGATTTCAGTGATAAAGTCACTGTAGGGGCTTTCTTTCGGAAGTAATGTAACGCTGCCATCTACTGTCGATGAACGGATAATCAGCCAGTACTTTCTCAAACGCTTTCTCAGTGAGACAGTAGAACTACCAGAATGCAATGCGAAAAGAAAGAACATTTCTGGTTCCTGTTGTCTTGCTAGCGATAGCGGCATGTCCACAGTGTATGTAGCTAGCTAACAGAAAAGTACACAGTTTGAGTCCCCTTTGAAACTGTGTTTCATGAACACAGAAATTAGAAAGCCCATTACAATTTAAACTACCGTAGAAAGACACCGCCTGGCTTTAGGTGAGTCAATACTATTAAGAGTTAACAGTTTGAAAAGTTAGCGAGCCAAGTACAAGAATATCAAGGCTAGCGAGTTATTGGCTACGTCGTATGTAGTTGTGCTAACGAGGTTCTGCTCGGAAAATGCGGGCGATTTGTGCGAACTGCTAAATGACTTAGCTAACCAATTCCTACCAGCGGGCAAATTATTTGTAATATTCAAATATAGTACACGTGTTTAATAGCGTTATTAACACTGGTAGTATATTTCACATGGCTATCGTAACGTATACAGCTTGAATTTTGCAAGCGAACTTGCTAACTCGCTAGCTTAGCTACAATACGTAGAGCTAGCTGCTTGGCTGCCAGTTGTGAATTGCGGTTGGCCGACACACGGATGTCAATCGTTCAGCTGATGCCCTTCATTACGTTGCTCTCATTTCTTTGCAGGTCACTGCTCTGCCCAGCATGTCCTACCCCCCTCACCTCAACCGCCAGCAGATCGGCATTCCCCAGATGCCCCCGAGGATCGCACCCCCTCAGTATGCCGGGTTTCCAACAGCAGTCCCCCCGGGTAAGGACCAGTGTTTTAAGTTAGCTGCTACCACTCTGTGTTGCTTTGACCTGTGGTACAGAACTATACCCCGAACGTCATACAGAACCAATACCTGTTCATAACCTGAACATCATACTCTCCCTCTGCCATTTTGTGATAAAATACGGAAAATTGATGCATGACCTATGTGATGTATAATGGATATCCTACAGTATGTCGATTAATTTACGGAAATATTGTTGTTCCGTGCAGGCACTCCAATGATTCCAGTACACATGGGCATAATGACCTCTCCACCTACGGTAAACTTTTTCAAAGGATTTCAACCCTTGATGCCTGTTGACTGCCCCACACACATATAACAGGTCGTCTGCGTATTTGACTGTTTCTGTGTGATGTTTCAGGTTCTCGTTCCAACCACGGTGTCGATGGTGCAGAAACCCCCTGCCCCCAGGAAAGACCTTAGCACCGTCAGAGCCAAGGAGGTGGAGGAGACAGGCAGCGGAGGGCCAACCACCACAGTGTTTGTCGGGAATATCTCCGAAAAAGCCTCCGACATGTTAGTCCGACAGCTGTTAGCGGTGAGAAGCACACCAATGTGTTGTCCAGGGGAAACACCTGGAGGTTTTGGGGGAGGTAGGGAAGGAGTGTGTCACCGTGGGTGACCCTGACAGAAACTCACTAGCCTCTTCCCTTTCTCCCCCCGGTGTAGAAATGTGGCATCGTCCTAAGCTGGAAGAGAGTCCAGGGAGCCTCTGGGAAACTTCAAGGTAAAAACAAAACAGGTACAACCCTTCTATACTACTATCCCTCCTTTTTCTTTTTCATGTGGTGACCTCTGACATGGTGAGGAGACACTCTCCTGTGTGATAACTCAGGTGCCCCCCTCGTCTCCTCCACTCCCCACCCTGTCCTCCCTCCCTCTGGTGATTTGAATCATGGTCCTGGGATTCATTCCTATCTGTGCCACCTTCTGTCTTCTCTCCTCACTCTGCCTCAAGCTTTCGGCTTCTGTGAGTACAAGGAGCCTGAGTCCACGCTGAGGGCCCTCCGGCTGCTGCACGAGCTACAGCTAGGAGACAAGAAGCTGCTGGTCAAGGTGGATGCCAAGACCAAGGCCCAGCTGGACGAGTGGAAGGCCAAGAAAAAAAGTGCAAACGGGGTGAGTCTCCCTCTGCAGGTGTCTGTAGAGGCGAGGAGCAGAGGGTCTGGACACGCGCTGGGCCTTGTGACTTCCTGGTTTGAGCGAGTTTTTTCGTTTCACTGACACGGCGACTCCGCCTTTCTCTCCGTGTCTTGGTTCGGGGTCCCGCAGGGCGCCAAGTCGGAGGAAGGCCCGAAGGACGAGGAGGATGACGAGGACGAGGTGCTGGATGAAGACACGAAGAGGCGTGACCAGATAGTGAAGGGTGCTATAGAGGGGCTCATCCGTGAGTACGCCAGTGAGCTCAACGCCCCCTCGCTGGACTCAGACAGCCACCCCCGCAAGAAGAGGAAGGAGAAGAAGGAGGAGGTACCTGGAATCATGTTTGATCTTTTTGATTGGTGTAGATCAGGGCTCTCCAATCCTGGTCCTCGAGGGCTGCTGTCCTGCATGTTTTAGATGTTTCCCTGCTCCAGCACACCTGTCTCAAATGAATGGGTTGTTATCAAGCTCTGTGGAAGCCGTGTAATGACCTTTCGTTTGAATCAGGTGTGCTGGAGCAGGGAAACATGTCAAACATGCAGGACAGCGGCACCTCGAGGACCAGGGTTGGAGAACCCTGGTGTAGATTAATGACAGTTTGACATAAGGTGTTTCACCCCACATCCAAGTGTTTCAAAACACCTGGATGTGTCAGGGAAGAGGTTCTCACTGTTCTTGAAATGTTGACCTGTATGACGTTACACTTAATGAGTCTGACATCTTTTTTTTGGTTGTGTTTTTGTTTGGCTAGGAGGATATCAATGCCATCGAAATGGAGGATGACAAGAGAGACTTGATATCCAGAGAGATCAGTAAATTCCGGGACACACACAAGGTAACTTACCTCACTGTTGTTATACCTCTCAGACCAGGAGAAAAGCTCTCCTCTTCTAGATTAGATTTGTAGACTCCAAGTCCTTGTCAACGACTCGGATCAAGTTGACGTGATATCAGATGTAGCAGCCCCCTTCTAATGACGGATACCTTTTTGTCAAACGTAGTGTAGACATTCTGTTCATTAGTGCATTTGGGCAACGTAAATCAATGAAACTGGACCATAAGAAAAAGCAATAACTGATGTCTGTACTTCTAATTAATGTCCATCTGTCAAGTACAACTCTAGCTATCCCTATCCCCCCCTCAAAAAAAGTTTAGGGCTATACAAAATAAATTGTAGACACTGTTCACAATACTGAATTGGGGGCAAATATGACGTAAAACCATAGTGCATATTCACCACACAAAGTGCATGGACGTAATGTAAGATTCCCTTAAAGCTAATCTATTGATTAAACCCCACCAATATGATAGAGATCATATGGTGACTAAAGCCAGATGAATCTCAGAGCTTTGGAACAGGGTGCGAGGATAGGATGTAAGTATGAGCTTTCATTTCTTCTTCACACTTCTTGGGCGCTCCCTGCTGGAGGCCGTGCAGAGGGGCAACAGGCTCCGAGTCTCAGAGAGCCCCTCACGCCTGCCAGCTATCTACCAGAACCTCAGAGTCCCCACACCAGTGTGTGTGTGTGTGTGTGTGTGTAGCAGATGTGGCTGACAGGCAGGGGGTGGGGGGGGCGGAGGTGTGCAAGTGTGTGGCTGACAGGCAGGGCAGGGGAGGGGGGGGGGGTCAGGGGGAGCAGGGAGCCCAGTGAACCTCTGCAGGTCCTAGTCCAGACGTGTTGTTGGGACACGGAGAGAGATAACCGCTGTGGCTGTTTGAGCCGCAGTCTGACTTGAGGCAGGGAGCGCCCCTCCACAGCACGTTGAGCTCTGAAGACTAGCCAGGTAAGACCTCCTCTCTGTCTTGTCATCCCTTCATTCTGTGACTATCCTCCCCCTCCCCCCTTCTCCTTCTGTGCTTGTCTTTTTGCTCTTCCCCTCCTTATGTGGTCCTCCTCTCTCTCTCTCTCTCCCCCCCCTCTCTCTCCCCCTCCCGCGTCTGTCAGGCTCTGAATCTTGTTCCTGTTAGTTTAGAGACCATGTTCAGAGGGATGTTCAGATTGTCCACAGCTGCCCTTTTTGTCTGGACTCTAAGAGCTTATGTAGGAGATGGCAATTTGAGTGCAGCTTTATGGTGAGTCACTCTGCTTCACTCTGTTGGACTCTTAGCTGAAAGTAGCGGACCTATAGCTGAGTCATTGGAGTGTGTAGACTGAGGTAAGTTCAGGAAAAACCAAGGTATATTATCTGACATCAACATGCTTAACGTTGGCATGGTGACTTGAGTCGAGAGCAGTGTAGCGTAGCAACGCGCTAGCGGACACTTCCTGTTCTCTGGTCATCTCCCCCCCCCCCCCCCTTCTTGTCCCTCGCTTGTCAGACATGACACCCCTCAGCTCTGCACCCAGACCCAGAGCTCGCGGATCATCTTAAAAGCCATTGGGTTCTGAAGCCTGTAGTGTGAGCTTCCTAAACTCCAGGGACGTAGTCGTAGTCGGGGTGGGTTGGGAAATGGTTAAATGAGCGGTGGGTGTCATCCAGACTAGCGGCTCCATGTCTTACGTGTGGGGTCTGCTGACGCAGAGGGAGATCTGAAGACTGCACCTGGGTAAGAATGCTTCACTTTTGATTTCTTTTTGCCAAGTGGTGCTCTTTCATTGCCCAGTCCTCTTAATGTAAAAGATGTTTGATGATTTTTCTGTATGAACTGTCAGTGTATAATGTGTGTTGAGATGTCTTAGTGGGCGTCACAGCCATGGCCTAGACGTTTACTGTCTTCTGTGTGTATCTGACCTTTCCTCCCAGGGTTAGTCTGTAGACTTGTAAGGGCAGATCTACACCGCAATCCTAGCTCATCACCTGTAAGTCCCAAACAACCAGCTGGAAACGGAGCCATCTGCAGTTGCTCATTCCAACAGAGAGACAGACTTGATTTTGTGTGTTGTTGTTTTTTTTGTCGTCGTCAAACGTTTAATGCCATTTATTGAGTGTTACCATAGTTTGACATTGAAACTACAACTAGTTCCTTGTCAGTGCTGTTTAAATGCAGCAGTTTCCAGCGTGTCCTGGCCGTGCTGTGCCCCCTGTAGAAGGGCAGGCTGTGCCCCCTGCAGCAGGGCCGGCTGTGCCTCCTGTAGCAGGGCCGGCTGTTCCCCCTGTAGCAGGGCCGGCTGTGCCTCCTGCAGCAGGGCCGGCTGTGCCTCCTGCAGCAGGGCCGGCTGTGCCTCCTGTAGCAGGGCCGGCTGTTCCCCCTGTAGCAGGGCCGGCTGTTCCCCCTTTAGCAGGGCCGGCTGTGCCCCCTGCAGCAGGGCAGGCTGTGCCCCCTGTGCCCCCTGCAGCAGGGCAGGCTGTGCCCCCTGCAGCAGGGCAGGCTGTGCCCCCTGCAGCAGGGCAGGCTGTGCCCCCTGCAGCAGGGCAGGCTGTGCCCCCTGCAGCAGGGCCGGCTGTGTGCTGCAGGCCAGGACTCTGGCACCCTCACCTTCATGTCTCAGTGCTAATGGATAAAACACATGGGGTCGGATTATGCAATTCTCTAAGTAGGGCCTAATGCCATGTGAAGCTTACATTCGCTATAATTCATTTGGCAACCTTAGTTAAGGACAGATCAGGAATTTGAGTCGTTCCCAAAATATAAACTAAAAATAAATCGGAACCTTTTGTCCCCCAAGGCTAAAGTTAGACCAGTAAAGGGACTTTAATACCCCTGCTATTTGTTACCATGTGGCTGTTCCAATGGAGCAGTCCTGGACCTGTAGTAAAAACATGCCACTCAGTTGCCGAGCGACAGCGTGTTTGTTTGCGCTGGGAGAGCCTCTGTGTGATGGAGCTCCAGATCGATCATGAAGGGGATGTGAGTAGCAGCTGAACGATTGTGAGGTGGTGTGTTGCGTCAGAGTGTCATTTCTGGGACAGCATAGGACACGCTGGCTCAGCACGCTCATTATGCAAGGGGGCCTAAAAAATGGACAACTAGAATAATCAAGTTGTAACCCCTTATATACCGCCTCCTCCCCTGCCTATATGTGTATATATATATATATAACTTATTTTTGTCACCCCAGGGTTCAACTTTTCCAATGTTGTACCCTGGCGTGACAGTTTGCGCGGTGCCTCTTTGCAAACCTGTGATCAAACCAGAGCCTCTCTGAGTCATGGCTCTGACCAGTCAGTATCTACTCAGACCTGTTCAGGCAGCAGCAGCCCTCTGGGGACACATCCGGCTGTCCAGGACAACAGTACTTGGGGCTGCGCTCCTTCGCTGGCCCTCCCAGGACACTGAGTGTCGGCAGTATGTGAGCATGTCTGGCCGCAGGGACAAACCTCCAGATACATCATGTGTTTGTGTCTTGCTCTGCATGTTGGCTGGCTGGGTGGAGCGGTCCTTGTGAGGTCACAGGTCACTCAGCTGTCCCCCTCTTCCTTCCCGTTGGGTCCCCGCAGAAGCTGGAGGAGGAGAAGGGAAAGAAGGAGAAGGAGCGTCAGGAAATAGAGAAGGAAAGGAGGGAGAGGGACAAGGAGAGGGAGCGCGAGAGGGAGCGCCGCGACCGCGAGCGGGAGAAGGAGCGCGAGAAGGAGAGGGAGAAGGACAAGGAGCGCGAGAGGGACCGCGACCGGGAGCGCGAGAGGGAGCGCGAGAGGACGAAGGAGAGGGAGAGGGAGCGCGAGAGGGAGAGGAGCCGCGACGTCAGCGAAGACCGCAGCCGGTCCAGGTGGGTACCTTCCCCTGGGTGGGCCGCCGTGCTGAGACGTGCTTCCCGTCATGTGCCTTTTAATCCTTGGTTGGAACTCAAAACGAGGACATTCCTTCCCTCGGTGCTGCGCTTACCGTATTTGACGGAAAATAAGCCACGGCTTGTATTTTACAGTTTTCTTGTGCGGCTTATATTTAGAAGCGGCTTATAGTCCGGTTTTAGAACAAAAAAGTGGCTTCGTCCCAAGATCTCTACAGACCGTGCAGCTAATTTAATGCTCAACACTTGAACGGGGGCTTATTACTTGAAAGAGGAATGATTCGTAGTGAAAGTGAAAGTGCAGCTTATATTCCAGTGCGGTTTATACTCCGATTTACAAACTCAAAGTCCTCATTCTGGGGGGGTGCGGCTTATACACGATGCGGCTTATTTTCTGTTAAATACGGTACACACTATACACACCCCCTGTAGCTTTTAAACACCCGATAGCCTGCTGTGGAGGAAAGCGAGCGCTAAAGGTGGGCCGTCCAGGCTGCTTGCACGCCAGGTGAACGTGACACGCGGCTGTTGTTTTGGCGTCCGGCAGGGAGCGGAGCCGAGATGAGAAGAAGCGCGAGGAGGATGAGGAGGACGTGTACGAGCGCCGCAGGCTGGAGAGGAGGCTGAGGGATAAGGAGGCAGCCTACCAGGAGGTAGCCCCCTACACCTGCTGGAGTCAGCCTCAGACAACCGAGTGGGGGGAGGGGGGGGATGGTTGGGGGCTGTGTGTGTGTGTGTGTGGGGGGGGGGGGGCGGTTAGTGTGTGTGTGCGTGCTTGTGAAGGGTGGAGGGCCGGAGGTGGGTGTGTGCGTGTGAATGGGGGTATATGTGTGCACATGGAGGGGGGGGAGGAGGCGGAGGGGTGTGTGTGTGTGGGGTGTGTGATACACGTGGCATGCTGCTGCTGAGAAGTGGTTGTTGATGCGGGGTTCTCTACACAGCGTCTGAAGAACTGGGAGATCAGGGAGAGGAAGAAGGCTCGGGACTACAGCAAAGACACGGAGAGGGAGGGGGAGAGGCGCCGCGACATGGTAAACATGATCCAGCATGAAACATGCTTGATACATGATTCCTCCTGTTACTGGAGGTCACCTGTCTACAGACGTGTGTGTGTGTACAATGTATATATAATATAACAATGGTGATGATAATATATACTATACATATGGTAAACAGTAGATTCTATATCCATCTATAAGTGTAGCTCATTGCATATCTGTGTACAAGCTGGTCTTGATCCTGGGTTTCTCCTCAGACAAAAGAAGCCAAGCGTCTGAAAGAGTTCCTGGAGGACTACGACGACGACAGAGACGACCCCAAATACTACAGGTGAGGCCTTCCGTTCTGGGAGACCCCTGTTGCCATGGCAACTGCTCTGCCGGCGCTGCAGAGCGCAAGGGGGTGGGGGGGGCGTGTGCCGGTGCCTGACGTTCGGGTTGTGCTCCCTCGTTCCGCCACCAGGGGCAGCGCGCTGCAGAAGAGGCTGCGCGACCGCGAGAAAGAGACGGAGCTGGACGAGCGAGACAGGAAGAGGGAGAGAGAGGAGATGGAGGAGATCAGACAGAGGCTCCTGGCCGAGGGCCACCCAGACCCCGACGCCGAGCTGCAGAGGGTGAGACCACCCGGCGCTCCTTCAGCAGGAGTGTTGCATCTGATCATTCAGCTCGCTTAGCATTTAGCTTTTAGACAACGCTTTGGGTCCAAAGCAACGTACCAGGGGAAGGGGGGAACAGGGGGGGGGGGGGGGGTTGAACCTGGGCCCTCTTGATCTGAAGTGAAGTGTTGGCCCAGCTTGTAGCTATGTTCATGTGCTGTGTGCAGATGGAGGAGGAAGCAGAGCGGCGACGGAGGCCCCCGGTGAAGCTGGAGCCGGAGGAGCCCCCCCAGGAGAAGCCGCCCCGGGAGCACCAGCGCAGGCCCCCTGCCCGGGCTCCTGAGCCCCCCGCCCGCACGCCCCAGCCCCGCACAGACCAGGACCACGACCAGGACCAGGACCAGGACGAGGGCGAGGAGGACGACTACCACGAGACGGAGGATGCGGACGAGCCCAAGCCACACCTCAAACCCACCCTCCGGCCAATCACAGCGGCCCCCTCGGTGTCCTCGGGCAGTGGGGGCGCCACCCCCAACACGCCCGGCAACGAGTCGCCCTGCGGCATCATTATCCCTCACGAGAACTCTCCAGAGGCCCCGCCCCCTGAGGAACACAGGCCCAAGATAGGCCTCAGCCTCAAACTGGGTGAGGCACAGGACTTACTGGCAGCAGATATTATTATATACCAATGCAGTCATAGTTGACACAATTTCTTGATGCTTTGCTATCAGTTGGATTTACAGGTAACTGTATGTAAATGTTGTGGATATATACTCACACATACTTACAGGATATACACATAGACAACTAAAAGATACGTATGTGCATGTCAGTAGGTAAAAAAACATTGTTAATGCTATCATTTTGTGGTTTACAAGGTAGAAGCACACAAGATTGACCGAGACATGTATACAATAATTAAGATTTAGGATTATATATATATATGTGTGTCTGTACGGTTTATACAAATCAATGTTTGTGCTTGTGAATTGTGAACGCCGAGTTTGATTCCTCCTTCTACGTTCTACCGCCGTCCAGGTGCGTCCGGCAGTCCCAACCAGCCCAACGTGGTGAAGCGTAAGAAGCTGGCGCCGGTCGACAGCGTCTTCAACAAGTTCGACGACGAGGAGACGGACGAGCAGCCGCGCAGGAGGAAGCTGGTGCCTCTGGACTACGGCGACGACGACAAGAGCCTGGGCCTGGACGGGGCGGAGATGCCCGGGGTGAAGGGCAGCGTGAACACGGAGGAGAAACGCAAGCACATCAAAAGCCTGATCGAGAAGATCCCCACGGCCAAACCAGAGCTCTTCACCTACCCCCTGGACTGGACCATGGTTGACTCGGTGAGGGGGGGGGGCGTCCGTGGACCCGGCGTAGCTCCACTTCAGCATACTCTGTTTAGTTAATACTCTGATTTCAATCTTAATTTGAAATGTTTCCCACCCCAAAAAAACCTTTGGAATGATCCTTTATGTCCACAGACGCTAATGGATCGTCGCATTAAGCCCTGGATCAATAAGAAGATCATCGAGTACATCGGAGAGGAGGAAGCCACATTGGTTGACTTTGTCTGTTCAAAGGTTAGTTAGCGGTTATCCCTCTAAACCTGGTTAGGTAAACCTTAGTTAGCGGTTATCCCTCTAAACCTGGTTAGGTAAACCTTAGTTAGCGGTTATCCCTCTAAACCTGGTTAGGTAAACCTTAGTTAGCGGTTATCCCTCAAACCTGGTTAGGTAAACCTTAGTTAGCGGTTATCCCTCAAACCTGGTCGGGTAAACCTTAGTTAGCGGTTATCCCTCAAACCTGGTTAGGTAAACCTTAGTTAGCGGTTGTCCCTATAAACCTGGTTAGGTTAACCTTTACAACGAATACACATTGCCATTGTTGTCTGTGTGTTTAGTTTGAACCACTTCCACAATGACTAGGTATTTATTTAAGGAGAGATCCTGTTGTTGGACTCGTGTAACATGCTGTCATGGTGTTAAACGTCCTCTCTCTACAGGTGATGGCTCACAGTACACCCCAGGGGATTCTGGATGACGTTGCCATGGTAAGCGCTCATACTTGGTCTTGAGCTTGGTTGTCAAGTTTGTCATCACATTTGCATCTTTGTTCTGACCTTATCTTAAAGTTGGTGTATACAAATCAACGTTTCATGCTTGTAGATCCTGTCTCTTCTCTAAATGGTCGTGTCCTCTCCCCACACAGGTTCTGGATGAGGAAGCGGAGGTCTTCATCGTCAAAATGTGGAGGTTGTTGATATATGAAACCGAAGCAAAGAAGATTGGACTGGTGAAATGAAGAGACACTACTGGAGGGAAAAGGACCGTTTTTTTCTCTGGCTCATTCTTTACTACTCTGACCTATTATACCACCCAGAACTCCAGACCCTTCTGATGGACCTGCCCCTCCCCATTCCACCAGCAAGGAGCTGCTGCTGTGTACGTGTTTGCAAGAGAGACCGAATGTGAATGTTTGCTCAAGCTTGTTGCATGGTGTCAGTTTCGTTGGACTCGGGCCTTTGATTGACAAGACGGTTGAGACAAAGCCAGTTGTGCGTTTTTACCCATTTCTGCTCCACTGTGTCAGACACATTCTGCTTTATTATTTAGGATTGTCGAGTTGGAAAAAACGACTATGTTGTGAACTAATGAATAAAAACCTTTTTAGAAAATGGTATGTTGTATTTTAACCTCTACTTACTAATTTACAAGTAAGGGCATGGCTTTATAATTATACAATTTATGATAAGTTTGACATGGTGTTGAAAAGAGATTTGGCCATATCCTAGTATGACAATTACGCATCCTGCCATAAAAACCATGGACGTTAACGTGGCATGTACAGTAAAGAGATAGTGTAACGGTATGAAACTCTTGTGTACTCCGGGAAGACAGCTGGTTCGCTTATAAACGATACTATTGGTCCGAATGTACCAGCGCTGCCAACCCGTACTACCGTGGGTTTCAAACCAAGTGTACTTTAAGTGTGTATACTTGGCTAACCGGAAGAGCTTTTTTGTTCCCACGTCAAAATAAATTATGGCTTGATGGCAGTGTGCAAACCTTACACGAAGAAAACAACCAAGTGGAAGCTTTAGCATGTTGATGTGTGGTAGGATAGGTATTTGCGACGCGGCACTGTACGAACGACTTCTTATTTGAATGTCAACGTTAATGTGTAAAGTAGAGAAAAAACTTCAGGTTAAGTAGCTTCTTGCTAGCAGTGTATTTAGCTAACAAACTAGCATAGCTAGCGACGTACGTTAGATATTAGCTTTATCCCTACTGTATGTAGCTGACAAATACAGTCGTAGCTCGATGCACATTGAAAGTAGAGGTGTGCGGATTCATACAATTGCTAACTAGACGTACAGCTAAATCACCCAGTATTTGTTTAACTAGAAACCGTTATATTGGAAGCACTGCAGGCTGCAGGAAACATGGCTACAGTTAAAGCTTCGTATTATCAGTCAACTATTGTTGTTTGCTAGCTAGTACTTGTGCTGGTCAGAGTACATATTCCATTGGCGTTGTGTATTGACACAGTCTACCTAGCTAGTTTCTGAGCTAGCTACACGTTAGCACACATAACTCATTCCAGTGGAACAGGGCAAACTAACATTAGCTAATAGCTAGCTAGGTAGGTGCTTTATCTAGCAGTCAGTCGTGGTGCAATCATGGACGATTTCAGCTCAATCAGCTTGCTATCCCTCTCCATGTTGGTGGGATGTTATGTCGCTGGAACTATCCCCTTGGCTGTCAACTTTTCTGAGGTAAGTGAAGTAACAAACACTGCGTTGTGAATGTTTTGGCCTAGTTGAAAATGCAAGCAATGAGATAATCAGGTAGCTAGTTTAATATCTCGAAACCAATGTGATGTCAACAGTAGCATAACTTGCTTGCCAACACCAATGCAGTCATAGTATTCACAAAGACTTAATGAATTGTTAACAGTCGGATTTACGAGTACCTGTATGCAAATGCTGTGATCTCTAATGTGAGGTCAAAGTTAATTTTGCCTTGTCGGTAAACTTTGACCTCAGTCTCACAGAAACCCAGTGTGTGTTCACACGTGATAGGTTCATGGTATATTCCGGACATATAAACATAACCCAAATCCAAAACGTGTCTGCTCCTCCACCTTTAACTCATGTTGGACCAGAAGTCCAGAAAACCTTGCACTCACCCAGTTACCCTAGGATAGTCCTGATCCACTTCACTCAGAATATCCTGACAGCTCCAGCACGCTTCCTTCCATCTGACTCCTGAAGAGGACCCCCACTACAGTGAGCAGAGCTAACCCTAACCCTGTCCTCCCCTTGCGGTGCAGGAGAAGCTGAAGCTGGTGACGGTGCTGGGAGCAGGTCTGCTGTGTGGCACGGCCCTGGCTGTCATCATCCCAGAGGGCGTCCATGCACTCTACGAGGAAGTCCTGGAAGGTCAGGCTCCACCCTGTCACTGGTTGTGTCACTGCACAAGCCCTTTTCACTCTCAAATGTGTTCTGGTCGTACTTGTTTAGACACACGCGCACCTAGGGAGGTAACAACAGCTCTGAGTCAGACTAAGGACACTATAGACTCATTTACTTTGTCTCCTCCGTACTCACTTTATTTACATTTAGTCATTTAGCAGTCATTTAACATTTAGCACTTTTATTCCTTATGACCACTTTGGATAAACGTGTCTGCTAACTGAAGAAAATGCCAATGTGGTTTCCCAGGTGTGCACCAAGCTCACAACCACCCCGAGGGGGTGGAGGTGTCGGAGGCGAAGGGGGAGGCGGACACGCCGGTGGGGGCCGGTGGGGAGCACGTCCACAGCCACGAGCACCTCCATGCCTGCATCGGGGTGTCTCTGGTGCTGGGCTTTGTCTTCATGCTCCTGGTGGACCAGATCGGCAGCTCCCACGTCCACAGCAGCGAAGGTCCGTTTTGAGACTGGCCAGCCTCAACTGGTTTGGTCCTATTTTCTGCCGTACTTTCCCTAAGCGTCGTCCATTCACTTTGGATAAAAAAAAAAATGGCAATCAGTCACCTGACCTCAGTGTTGTTGGTGTCTTCTCCAGATCCGGAGTCTGGAAGAAATGCCAACTCTAAAATCACCACCACACTGGGGCTCGTGGTTCATGCAGCAGGTGGGTGGAATGCTCAGGAGATTCCTGCAGAGATGTAAGGATATGGCTTGCTTCTTCTTGGGATGGGTATAGCTCAGTGCTAGAGCATAAGGATGGGTATAGCTCAGTACTGGAGCATAAGGATGGGTATAGCTCAGTGGTAGAGCATAAGGATGGGTATAGCTCAGTGCTAGAGCATAAGGATGGGTATAGCTCAGTACTGGAGCATAAGGATGGGTATAGCTCAGTACTGGAGCATAAGGATGGGTATAGCTCAGTGCTAGAGCATAAGGATGGGTATAGCTCAGTACTGGAGCATAAGGATGGGTATAGCTCAGTGGTAGAGCATAAGGATGGGTATAGCTCAGTGCTAGAGCATAAGGATGGGTATAGCTCAGTACTGGAGCATAAGGATGGGTATAGCTCAGTACTGGAGCATAAGGATGGGTATAGCTCAGTGCTAGAGCATAAGGATGGGTATAGCTCAGTACTGGAGCATAAGGATGGGTATAGCTCAGTGGTAGAGCATAAGGATGGGTATAGCTCAGTGCTAGAGCATAAGGATGGGTATAGCTCAGTACTGGAGCATAAGGATGGGTATAGCTCAGTACTGGAGCATAAGGATGGGTATAGCTCAGTACTGGAGCATAAGGATGGGTATAGCTCAGTACTGGAGCATAAGGATGGGTATAGCACAGGAGTAGAGCATTTGACTGGCGATCAAGACGTTGCAGGTTCAACCCCTGTACATTACTTGGGATAAAAACATATAATATTATTGCTGCTGTACCTTCTTCTTCATCCTTAATGAAGTTGACGTGGTATTAATGGTGTGTTTCTGCAGTCTCTGCCAGTAGGAGTTCAAGTCTTTTATTGTCAGATTCACAGAACAACACAGGGTCAGACTGGGCACTGAAGTTCTTAGGACAAGACAACGCAAAGCAACCTGGCATAACATATAAGTACACAGAACATAGATTACATCTATGATAAGCTGAAATATAGTAAACCTCCTAATATACAAATAATATACAGTATACTAAACCTCTAAATACACATAATGCACATAATAACATATACTAACCTTATAAACCTGTACTAACCTAAGACAAGTGAAGTACAATAGTGCAGTATGGCTGATGGTACAACCAGTAGCTGAAAAAACCTATACTAACTTTATAAACCTATGGTAACCTAAGACAAGTGAAGTACAATCGTGCAGTATTGATGATAGTACAACCAGTAGCTGAAAGTGACAGTGTGTAAAGTGACTAGTGAGAAGTGTATCAGTGTCCATATCAATGTCCATTCAGAAGCCTGATGGCCCTTGGAAAGAAACTGTTGTCCAGTCTGCATGTGAGACCAAATGCTTCGGTATCGCCTGCCAGAAGGCAACGGGGTAAACGGTGTAAAGGAAGTCAGCACGTTAGCCTGGTGTTAATTCTGTGTCAGCCAGTAGGAAGTTAGCACGTTAGCGTGGTGTTAATGCTGTGTCCTCCAGTAGGAAGTTAGCACGTTAGCGTGGTGTTAATGCTGTGTCCTCCAGTAGGAAGTTAGCACGTTAGCGTGGTGTTAATGCTGTGTCCTCCAGTAGGAAGTTAGCACGTTAGCGTGGTGTTAATGCTGTGTCCTCCAGTAGGAAGTTAGCACGTTAGCGTGGTGTTAATGCTGTGTCCTCCAGTAGGAAGTTAGCACGTTAGCGTGGTGTTAATGCTGTGTCCTCCAGTAGGAAGTTAGCACGTTAGCGTGGTGTTAATGCTGTGTCCTCCCACAGCTGACGGAGTGGCCCTCGGAGCGGCGGCCTCCACCTCCCAGACCAGCGTTCAGCTCATCGTCTTCGTGGCCATAATGCTTCACAAGGTACTGGGAGTCCAGTCCTCATGTCTGACCTCTACTGGGTGTAGCTCAGAGGTAGAGCGTTTGAATGCGGATCAAGAGGTCACAGGTTCAAATCTCCCCGTACAACGCGATGGATAAACACATTATATCTGAGTCACCCAGCTCGTGTAACAGCATGTTCGATGGTGAATATCTCCCGTCCGTCTGTCAGACTGTGTTTCTCCTTCTTCTCTGTCAGGCGCCGGCAGCGTTCGGACTGGTGTCCTTCCTGATGCACGCCGGGCTGGAGAGGAACCGCATCCGGAAACATCTCCTGGTCTTCGCCCTGGCCGCCCCGGTCCTCGCCATGCTCACCTTCCTGGGTCTGAGCCAGGTGAGTTCCCCCTGACCCCCTGACTCCACCTGACCCCCCCAGCTCTACCACCCACCCCTGAAGAACCTATGCACCCACCCCTGAAGTGGTTGTGTGTGCGAGGTTCTAACAGTATTTTGATGCCCAGACACGTGGTTTTAACCCCCCTGTTTCCCCCTGGTTTGCCCCCTGCAGAGCAGCAAGGAGGCGCTGTCCGACGTGAACGCCACCGGCGTGGCCATGCTGTTCTCGGCCGGGACCTTCCTCTACGTGGCCACCGTGCACGTCCTGCCCGAGGTGGGCGGCACCGGACACAGCCACGCCCCCAATGGGGGGAACGGAGGGAAGGGGCTGAGCAAGGTGGAGGTGGGGGCGCTGGTGCTGGGCTGCCTCATCCCCCTGGTGCTGTCTGTGGGCCACCAGCACTAGACCAGCAGCTCTGGGAGGAGGGGAGAGGGGGGCCACGTGAGGAGGGGGGGGCCAAGGAGGGGAGAGGGGGACCCACGTGAGGAGGGGGGGCCAAGGAGGGGAGAGGGGGGCCCACGGGAGGAGGGGGGGGGGCCAGGAAGGGAGAGGGGGGCCCACGGGAGGGGGGGGGGGGTCAGAGTGAGCAAGAAGGGGGATTAGGGGCCTGCCCAGACAGAGACCTCACATCCCGGATTCACGTCTTGTTACCTGTTATCTGTTGACGGAACGCAAGCCTCTGGGTTTGTTGCAAGGAGACCTACACATGGCCACTCCGGAGGACTCGACGCGTTGATGACATCACAGAGGAGAGGAGCGACGAACCCAGGACAAACAAAGTGCTTTGTGTTGATACTGTTGACAAGAGACTGTCTGATACCTGCTAGTGGTTCACTTTCAGCGAAAGGAGTTTTAGGCAGAGAAGGGTGTTGTGTTATGTGTGTGTGTGTGTCGGAGGAGTTTATTGGTGGAGGTCATTCTGCGTCACTGTAAATATGTTATGTTATCCCAAGCCTTCTCAATTCACACTAATGTTCTTTTTTTATTTTTTAAGATTATTTTTTGTCCTTAAAGAGAGGTTCCACCATGAATGGGTTTACAACCTCTAGAAGTAAATTATTTTATCATTGATCAGAGCCACTCGCTCCTCCCAACATGCAGGATGAACGAGCAAAGTGCTGAACAGACACATGCAGGCATAACAGCTCCTATCACACTGCAGTCATAACAGCTCCTATCACACTGCAGGCATAACAGCTCCTGTCACACATGCAGTCATAACAGCTCCTATCACACATGCAGGCATAACAGCTCCTATCACACATGCAGGCATAACAGCTCCTATCTCAAGGCTGAACAACCTCTGTATATTTATGCTTCACATTCAGCATTTAGGAGAGTTATGGCCTGATTACAGACAGTCGAGGCCTATAGATCATGTATCTCTGCTCTGTAGTTCCATATGGTCCTGTAGTACTCCAGATTGCTCGTCTGAGCAATGTTACCCAGACTTCTGGATCAACACAGTGGAAGCCCTGATTAACAACTAGCATCAACACATCACTGGACTGGAGGTTTAAAACCAGTATGGGATCTTCCTAACTTATAGCTTCTGTTACGTCTTGTTTATGTTTATATTTCAAGTTGTCTTTTCCTCCATTTACTGCAAAAGTGGTGGAGAGTGGAGGAGGCAGTTCGATGACTGGACTGAGACTCGTGTTGTTGATGTTGGATTTTCTTTTGGTAATGTTTCACAGTGACTTGCCCAGAAGGGGCAGTACACGAGTGGACATAACGTTAAGGGACCAGTGATCTTGAGTGACTACAGACAGTGTTTCTGGACCTTTGAAGGGGGTGGGGGAGTGGGGCATGCCCGGTTCTTAGACATTTTAAACATTCATTGGTTGATTTTGTTTTAGCAATAATCTCCGCGTTCGTTACTCGTCACCACCCAGGGGCGTGTAAGGCCCCTCTCAGGAGGGAAGCTGGTCTCCGGACCGGGAACAGAGCCCGACCGGAGCTCCGAGGGGACAAGGGAGGCTCCATGTCCACATATCAACACAGAACCAACCACAGACCCCAGGAAGACCCAGCTCATCTGGGGTGGCTGCTCGCCGGCTCTCCTGGCTGCTGGAATGCACGTTCAGAAGGTGGAAGGAGAGTTCCTGCAGAGGGACGTCAGCTGGTCTGTGGACCAGACGGAGGAGGTGGTTCATTGTGGATGGGACTATCTAGGTGCCAGCTTAGAGAGCCGGGACTCTTATGTATGTATGCTGTACAGAATAACATCTCCACAATTTGTCGTGGTCTTTGTGCGAGAACAACTGTGCTTGCTCACAATTATGATGTGCTGGGTTAGAATGCTAGGTTGCTCTTGTAGATCTGTGAGGGAGGAAGGGGGGGGGGGGCGTTTAGAAAAGTACAGGAGGCCTTGTTTTTAATCTAATGATGTACTTAAAGTTTTCTATTGATTAGAGATATGTTTCAAATGTAATGTCATCCTGGAAACATTGTGCGACTACTCCCTGAGACCATCCATAACCATGGAGGGCAGAAATATTCTGGCTTTTCAGAGTATTTCACTGAGCATGCTCTGGTCATCATCAACATCACTTAGATTATTTAAGCATATTCCCAGCAAATGAAGCTGCTCCTGGACAAGTCCTCCCGTGTGAGGCCAGGGTGAGGCCAGGGTGAGGCCAGGGTGAGGGCAGGGTGAGGGCAGGAGAGGAGGCAGGCATTTATTTTCTTACTTGGAGATCTTGTGAACAACAGTTTTTGTGCTAAAGGGAAGTCTCCAACACCCTCCCAGGGTCATGTGGTACTGTAGAACCTCCAGGATTGGTTGCCGTAGGGGGGGAGGGGGGTCATTTTTAATGGCTGTTTTCATTCCAGAAGGAGTATGCCTTATTTCCATCTTTCGATTGTGAAAAGTCGCGCAGTTGTAAAAACGATGTTTTATGATTATTTGAATAAAGTTTTTTTTTTTTTAACTGGTGCAATCTGAAAAAGTTGTTGTGGTGCTTGTATTCTCCATGAAAGTGGAAGTCTCCGTGTAAGACCCTAAACTCGGGTTAGAAACAATGTTTTGTGTGCTTTTGTACCTGAGAAGTCACTGATTTAATGACATAAAGATATAAGCAGAAACTAATTTTGCTGATAGTTGTCCAGTCCAGTACAGAGTGGTTGGAGTCTGATGGAGAACAGTGCTGGGATACAACTTCAAATTCCAACTTTATTTATATCCTTAAAAAGGAAATTAGTGTGCAGCAGGGGTCAGAAACACAGACACAGAACAGCATCGCCAAATGCCAACAACATTACACAACACAGGACACACAATGGACAATCTACACATCGATGTGTTATCAGTCTCTAATCCAATCATCTGTTCTGGCAGGCTATTGGAAAAGCCTATATATTTTAATCTCCAGTCCATTACAGAAAATCTGTCTCACACTCCATCAAGCTGCACATTTTCAGATGGACTTATAGGGAGGATGCAGAAATCTATATCTCACATACAAACTACTCTCACGATTGCAGAAATCACTACCGGTATCTCACACATAAACTGCTCTCGGTATTTCCTTAACTGGATATTTACAGGAGAGTGGTGTGCCTGGTGGTCTGACTCAGCTGTCCTCTAATTCAGTTTATAGAGAGATGACACACATACACACCTGCCAAAGGATAACTGGTCCCTGCAGCTAGAAGTGCAGTAATCTGAATAACAGCTTTTACTGGCATCAAAGTATGATCCAGCCCTGGATTTCACAACTCATTCCCAAAGCCTCTCTCTCTCCTCTCTCACTCACACACATTCAGTCTCTTTCACACATACACACACACACACACACATTCCCTCACTTAAACTCTCTCTGATAACACCCCACTCTTTCTCTTTTCTCACACACACATTCTCACACACTCGTGCTCTCTCCCTCACACATGCACCCCCCCCCACACACACACACTCTCTCTCTCTCCCACACACACACAGACTCTCTGTCTGCTGCCGTGCCCCGTCGCTCAGCCTGTCCAGCTCTCTGCTCCCTGAGTGTTTTCCTCCAGCTGATGCTATTAGCAGCAGCATCGGTCCAGCCAGCGGCGTTATTGGGATTTGTTTGATTGTTTGGGAGAGACTCAGTGACCGGGGCGGAGGTGTGCGTGTGTTATTGGGTATGTGCCTGGGTGAGGGGCTATTTTTGAGTCATTGATATTTTTGTTGTCGGTCGACATCGCCTAGCCCCCCACGCCCCCCCACCTCGCCCTCGTGGAAGCAGGCGCGATGTTCTCGTCGTCCAGATCCTCGCTGTTGTCGCCCTGGTCGTCCATGGAGCAGGCTGACGGGGATGTGCTGGACATCAGCACCAAGGTGCAGCTGCACGGCGTGCTCTGGAAGAGGCCCTTCGGACGGCCCTCCGCCAAGTGGTCCCGCAGGTAAGACCTGTTTCCTCATATGCACAAACTGGATGTATACATATGTAAATATGTATATCAATATATTTTTAACATTTCATTCATTCAGCAGACAATCTGAATAGATATTGTCTGTGCTATTATTTACTTGTGTGAGTAGTGTCCCTTGCTGTCAGAAGTGACTCAAGCGTTTGACAAGAGGTCACAGGTTCCAATTCCCCTGTGTGTTGCTTTGGATAAAAGTGTCTGCTAAATACATGAGGTTATTTGTGATGTCATGTTCTACAAAATATGGCACTGTTTGTACATTCAAACAAATATTGTGTCTAAGAACATTATTTGCATGCAGATACTGCATGCAATATCTTCTACATCTTCTCAGTTTGCATTCCATATCTGTTTGTCTAGCAAGTGAACCTACAAACTATGGAATTTTGGAAGGGAACTTTTCATGTAATGATGTTGAAATGCAGAACATTTTCTGAGTTGGGTTTATGAACTGCTGTAAACGTGAGGTTGTGACAGCAGAGGTTAATGTGTAAATATGGTCCAAAGATTCCAGTTGATTTCAGAGTCGACTCACCTCTCACAACTCCTGTCATGTGACCCTAGGCCCTTTGATACCTTAGCAAACATGTCCCTCTGGTTATCTGAAGCTCTGCATCCAAACATGAATCGTAGATTTGGCCGATCAGGTCCTGGGATCCAGGGATGCATTCAAACACAATTTCAACAGACTAAAACAATCCCCTTAATCCAAATAAGGCGTTATTTGGATCATTTGTTAAATCACTCAGCTGTCTGTCCTATTTTTCAGGTTCTTTATCGTCAAAGACAGCTTCCTTCTCTACTATGCAGAGGGGGAGAGAAGAAGCTTTGAGACCAACCGCTACTTCAACATCCATCCAAAGGTCAGTGGCTGCGTGGTGAGGAGTCGAACGACGAGAAAGTTGTTTTCTGCTGTCCAGTTTGGGATCAAGGTTGTGAAACAATGCATGAAAGATCAGGAGGGAGGGAGTCAGGTGGCTGAGCGGTGAGGGAATCGGATTAATAATCCGAAGGTTGCCAGTTCGATTCCCGGTCATGCCAACTGACGTTGTGTTCTTGGGCAAGGCACTTCACCCCACTTGCCTCGGGGGAATGTCCCTGTACTTACTGTAAGTCGCTCTGGATAAGAGCGTCTGCTAAATGACTAAAATGTAAAATGTAGATCAGAATATGTTGTAAAGTCCTGTGTGTGTGTGTGTGTGTGTGTGTGTGTGTGTGTGCTTGTGTGTGTGCGTGTAACAGGGGGTGATTCCTCTGGGCGGGTGTGTGGTGGAGGTGAGGGAGGACCTGGGAATGCCCTTCTCCATGGTCATCAATCATGAAGACTTCTCGGTGAGATCACAGCACCGACGTCTCTCTAACACCTGGGAGCTCTGCATCTCATTCGCAGCATTGGTTGTGCATGTTGCGTGTATGATGCGTGTGTTGGCGTGACGTCTGTATTACATACATGTGACGCATGTGTTATGTGTGATGTCTGTGTTATCCATGTGTGATGTCCATCGTTGGGTGAGCTTGTAAACTCTCCCACAGGGAAACATCGTCCTGGCAGCTGATTCTCAGTCAGAGCAGAGCCAGTGGGTGGAGATCCTGCAGCAGTCAGGGAGAGTGTGAGTCCCAGTTACTGTGCTCTGGGGTGGGTAGTTTGATGGAGGGGTGGGTGAGGGTGGATGGAGGTTTAATGGAGGGTGGTACTGAGTGAAGGGTATTGACACAGGTCTTGGTTCCCCTCTGCTGGACCAGCACCTGGAAGAACGCCCAGCTGGGAGAGGCCATGATAGAGAGTCTGGAGGCCCAGGGGCTGCAGCTGGCCAAGGAGAAGCAAGAGTACCTGGGTGAGCAGGGTCTGGGGGAGGAGGAGGGCGAGGATGGGCAAGGGGAGGAGGGGGTAAGGAGGGAGGGTGGAGGGGTAGGAAGGGCAGAGGGACCTAGGTCCTCGGAGAGTGTTGGGAAGAGAGCCCCTCGGGACATATCCAGATGGATCGAACAATCAGATTGAGGTGTTTCCTGTCCCTGGACCAATCAGAATGAGCTGTTTTCTGCCCCTGGACCAGAGTGAGGTGTTTTCTGTCCTCAGATAAGCTGATGGAGGAGACGGAGGAGCTGACTCTACAACGCGAGCAGAAAGAGGTCAGACCTTCTCTCCTTTCCTTCAGCGTCTGCTCGTGTGTGTGCTTCTGTGTGTGTCTGTGTACGCATGTGTGTGTGTTTTCATGTGTGTGTGTGTGTGTGTGTACGGTTAGGAGCTGGAGAGGCTGAACCAAGTTCTGGAGGAGGAGAAGCAGAAGTTTGAGGAGGTGGTGATGGAACTGAAGACAGAGCAGGAGCAGATCAAACTGTGAGAAATAAAGCATTTGATTTCTCCTTTGTTTGCATCAACGTCACACATGACAACACCTGGCTCACCGCAGAGCAGAGATGTGGGACTGGAGATGTTAGGGTTAGGGGTGAGAGGACTGGAGATGTTAGGGTTAGGGGTGAGAGGACTGGAGATGTTAGGGTTAGGGGTGAGAGGACTGGAGATGTTAGGGTTAGGGGTGAGAGGACTGGAGATGTTAGGGTTAGGGGTGAGAGGACTGGAGATGTTAGGGTTAGGGGTGAGAGGACTGGAGATGTTAGGGTTAGGGGTGAGAGGACTGGAGATGTTAGGGTTAGGGGTAAGAGGACTGGAGATGGTGAGGAACGCTGCGTCTGCTTGTGTCTGGACAGGGACCTGGACGGCACAGCTCAGTCTCTGAAGGGGGTGGAGTCAGAGAAGGAGGAGCTGAACAGTTTGACGACCCTGCTGCAGAAGTCCATCGAGGTACTGTAAACAGCCGCTCCTTTCTAAAGCCTACAACCCTTCATGCTGTTCATGCACACGTCACCACATCTACAGGGGTAACTATTAACAAAACAACACCTCAACTGTGCCCCCCATCCCTCCCTCAATTGGCCCCTCTCTATCCCCTGTCCCTGCCCTTCCGCCGACATCCTATCACGGTCGTCCCCCCGTGTCCCCCGTGTCCTGGCTGCTTCCTCCAGGAGCTGTCCCATGAGAAGAAGCGCACCCTGGAGCTGCTGGGGGTGGCGGAGGCCCCTCCTCCCCTGGGGGCAGAGGGGCCTCGGGCGGAGCAGCCGCCCGCCAGAGGAGAGCCCTCAGGGGGCCCGGGGGAGTCGGGGGACCTGGTCCTGGAGCTGCATCACATCGAGGAGCAGATGAGGGAGCTGCAGAGGGAGAAGGATCTGGCCCAGGAGAAGTGAGCTGGCCAAGGAGGGCTCTGGACCGAGCAGCATGCTCTCCACATTGTATTCATTTTACAGACGCTTTCATCCAAAGCCACGTCCAAGCAGTGTGTTTAGAACGTACAGCAGAAAATCAGGGATCAGAAGTGCATAGTTCGAACAGTATTTTGGTGGTGTTGAGGTCAAGGAACGGTCTATATACATACAGCAGGTATTTAGCTTACAGGTATTTAGCATACAGGTATTTAGCATACAGGTATTTAGCATACAGGTATTTAGCATACAGGTATTTAGCATACAGCGCAAACACCCAGGACAGGGGAGTGCATCGTCATCGTCCATCCTCGTCACCTTGGTCCCCAGTATCAGACGTGGACCACGGGAGGAGCAATGTCAGAGTGTGGGTGCTGGCAGCACCTGGCCAGGCACGTGTTCGCTCTCACCCCCAGCCTGGGGGCTCCGGGGGGGCTAATGGAGCTAGGAGAGGGAGCCAGTGGAAATGTGCATTGATTCATAACAACAGATGCATCTGTATCGACCAGGGGGGATAGTAAGTGGAGGGGGGCGGAGCATTAGAGATCGCCTCTATGGAAGCTCTCTTTGTGTTGTGCACTGAGTTGTGTAATCCATTAACAAGGTCGGCCGAGTCTCCCTTCGGATGACCTGGGAGAGAGTTTCAGCGGCGCCGTGCTTTAGAGTAGGTCCTCAGTCCGACTGAGAGACATCTACCTTCCAAAACAAATGAGACGGTTAAAGCGGAGAGCTATGAGCTCATCCTTCCCTGAACGTCCAGCCACTGTCCTCTAACTACCACTGGAATGACTTTGCGGGGGCCTGTGAGTGTGTGATTACGTGTGACATCACAGATTACTCACAGAGTCCTGTGCTGCCCTTGTGTGTGTTTCTCTCTCTCTCTGTTTCTCTCTCTCTCATCCCCCCTGCTCTCTGTGGCCCCCTGCAGGCTGAAGGAGAAAGAGCAGCGTGCCAAGGTTCTTCAGGAGGAGACTGAGTTCTACTCCAGCCAGGCCCGGGCTCTGCAGCAGTCCCTCACTCAGCTCACCGTGGACAAGCAGCAGACAGAGGCAGAGCTCAAGGTAACCCGGCATACACACAGAGTCAGATAGAGTTACACAGCCCCAGAGTGGGTATACAGAATGATAGAGAGCCCTGGATTGGACACTGTCTATAGAGTTACAGTTACAGTCATTATAACAGTCTCTCAAACCCTGTCTGCTTCTGCCATTCTGTACATCCTGATATCTACATCATCTGGCTCTGTTTCACCCCCCCCCCCCCCCTTCCCCCCTGTCCCCTGCCTCCCCGCCCCCCCTCCCTCGGCTCCTCCCCACCCTGCCCGCCCCTTCCCCTGGCTCCTCTCTCTTCCGGTCACGCCGCACTGGGCTCTGTATGCTGAGGGAGCCTGTTCTCTGTGTCCCCCCCCCCCGCAGGCAGAGATGCAGTCCCGCGTGGAGCTGGAGCGCAGGCTGAAGCTGGCGGAGGAGGCCCTGCAGGACCTGGAGAGAGGCCTGAACTCTCTGGAGCGCAGCACGGAGAGGGACGAGAGGATGAAGGGCGACGTCAACCACCTGAGAAGTGAGCCTGGTAACACCGCAGCGACAAGCGACTGTCACAGTTGCAGTACTCACAGTTACACAGTCGCGGCCTGTGCCGGTGTGTTTGTGTCTGCGTCTGTCTGTGTGTGTACGTGTTTGTGTGTGTCTACATGTGTTTATCCAGAGTTCTTTGAGGAGTGCATCTGCGCGGCGGAGATTGAGGCGAAGCTTCCTTCCATCATGAAGAACGCCGTGTACCTCCACAAGGCGGCGGCCCGCCGCATCAAGAGCTGCCGGATACAGAGGAGGGCCTCCAGGAAGCACTGGTGTAAGAGGACGCACAACGCTCCACACACACACACACACACACACACACACACACAAGAGAGGACTAGTCTCTCTTCTCTCTCTCTCTCTCTCTCTCTCTCTCTCTCTCTCTCATCCATCCATTGTTCTATCTATCTATCTAATCTATCTATTCCATTGGTTTCTGTGCAGTAGGTGAGTCAAACCAAACCCACCCAGCCCAAGTATTTGATAGTATTTACAAGTAGTCATTGACCCACGTCTGTATGGCATACACAATATATCAGTCTGGTCCTCCTATTGGTGGTTCTCATCTGACACTGCTCCTCCTATTGGTTGCAGTGAAACATTCCCAGTCCTTTGTGGTTGCCACGGGCGACGGTGCAAGCATGGAGGACCTAAGGGAGACCGCCCGGCGAATGACGGCTGACAGCTGCTTCAGGGACAAGGTGATCAAGATCATCGCTCGGCAGGATGCCCAGGCGGAGGACTGACAGCGGAGGGAGGCAGGGAGGGCCTGCGGAACAGCCATGTTGTCCTGGATGGTGTTCTTAATTTAGTTGAGTCATCCTGAGCTGTCCTCCCCACACTGTGATCGTATTGTAGCTGACCAAAGTCACATGAGATGAGAATGTAAGACTTGTTCAGATATATAGTGAACATTCGGTTAATATTGGTATATAGGCTAAACAAGTAAATGGCCCAACTCCTGTAATGTTCCTCAGAAGCATGATGGTAAAAGTAATGTTCTATAAGCAGAACCCAAATGCAGTATTTAAGTATGTGGATTCAACTATTAATCATCGTTGACCACATTATAATCATGTTCCTTCCATAGCCCTCCAGTATAACTATGAATGACCCTGTAGAGAAGGTTTGATGCACGCAGTCTAGAAGAGAGGAAACTAGGCAACATCGAAAACATGTTTTCATTTATTTTCCTTGTATTTGATTGTATTTACACAGATTGTGTGGTTTTACAGGGTTTCATCCATCCGTCCAAGTTGATGAAAATAACGAGTTTGCAGTAAAAAAAAAATCAGATATGTCTTTGATATGAAACAGATGTAAAACAAAAACCACTCCAATGCTCCAAACCTTCACATTCTGTCCACAACAATGTAACACCACAACAGAAAGCAAAAGCAGGCATCTTACTACAATTTACACGTGGGAAATGAACTCTGAGAAAAACATGTTTCAAGGGAATGATCTGAGGAACAAATTATCCTTGTGCTGACCAAACTACAAGCCTTGTTGTTGTTGCTGTTGACGCTGGGTGGTTGGTGAGGCTGGGTGGTTGGCGAGGCTGGGTGGCCGGTGAGGCTGGGTGGCCGGTGAGGCTGGGTGGTTGGCGAGGCTGGGTGGTTGGCGAGGCTGGGTGGCCGGTGAGGCTGGGTTGTTGGCGAGGCTGGGTGGCCGGTGAGGCTGGGTTGTTGGTGAGGCTGGGTTGTTGGTGAGGCTGGGTTGTTGGTGAGGCTGGGTTGTCGGTGAGGCTGGGTGGTTGGCGAGGCTGGGTCCTCCAGGAGGACACTGCGGGGTAGGCAGGGTGAAGTGTTCTGAGGGGACAGTCCAGCGGTCTGAAGGTCACGGGAGATGATGACACCACAATGTTCTCCTCTTCCAGGGTCCTGTGGCACACATACAAACCGAAGACTCAACAAATGTACTTTGACGTTGCTTTGTGATCTCTCATTGTAAATGTCTACTTGTTATCGTTAATAAAAACTCCATAAGCAAGCGCTGTGTGTGTGTGACTCAATAAGCGAGTAACCATGGCCTTGCTAGCCACTGGTTCCTGGTGTGAGCAACGTCATCTCGTAAAGGCCTGGTCTCCAGTCCCTCGGCCTCTCTGAAGAACACAGTGACCAGCTCAGAGTAAACAGCCAGCGCAGCCGAATGCTGCCACGCTGGCTTAGCATCTTAGTATTCAGGATAAAACGTTGGCAGGTTTTATATTCCCATTAAAAGGCCTTTCTCAGTCCTCTGGGTCCCAGAGAGAGACAGAAACAGGCCCTGGAACGCACAGCAAGCAGCAGAAGTGATTCTCTTACCCCACACACTTATCAATATAACACCATGACTCGGCTTTTCTCTTCCAATACTGTTCTGTAAGGTTTTGCTAGTGCTCTCCTGCCCCCCCTCTTCTCTCCTCCTTTCCCTCCTGCTCTTCTCCCCCCCCATAGACAGGTCTCTCCAGTTCCCACGCATTCCAGCTGTCTCCGTTCCTGCTTCACTCAGCTTCATCCCTGTCGCTGTCGCCATGGCAACTGTTACATATGAGGGCAAAGCCCCTGTGTGGGGCATCTCTCTCTCTCTCTCCCTCTCTCTCTCTTTTAATCAGAGAGATTGTGGGATTAGTGTCTAGGGAGCCAACTTGGCAGGAGGACAGCGTGGGAGAGTGGGAAGAGGGGGAGTCAGATGGCTGAGTGGTTAGGGAATCGGGCTATTAATCAGAAGGTTGTTGGTTCGATTCCCGGCCATGCCAAATGACGTGTGTCCTTGGGCAAGGCACTACACCCTACTTGCCTCGGGGAGAATGTCCCTGTACTTACTGTAAGTCGCTCTGGATAAGACCGTCTGCTAAATTACTAAATGTAAAAAATGTGTGTTTTTGTGTGGAGACCTAGAGGTATAGCGATGCCTAGAAAGAAAACAGGAGGTCAGGGGTCATACCTGTTCACCTTAACATGGATGAGCTGTCTGGTGTCTGGGGGGGGGGGGGGGTAGACGCGGTCCTCTTGAGCACTTGACGGTTTCCTGATATTTGACTGAAAACAGGGACAAGGACGGGGGGAGTGGGGGGGAGAGGGGGGAGAACAGCCTAGACGGCCGGATCAGGTCTTCTTCTGTCTTCCTTGGCTGACGCCTCTTACATGATGTCACCGTGTACAGCTGCACTGTCAGCACTAAGGTAAACACAGCGCCAGTCCCGGGATTACAACAAACGCACTCTGCCTCTCAATCTGCGTCACAGCAGACAAAAACCTCTCTCCTTTCCTCGGGGCTCTCCAACCTTTTACCAACCCCCCATCTTTGCTCTTATTTCCCACCCTAAAGGAGTTTCTTTGTAAGGAGCCTCTGCAGTTGTCATGGAGTTGTGCTTCCTGGTTAACAATGACTCCTTTCATTCCTGCTCAGCTTTCAGTCCTGCAGCTGGGGCAACCAGGGAGACATGAGGAGCATTGGTTTTACTTCACTGGGCAACTCTCTCATGTTACAGTCTTGTACAGGCAAATTGTTCATCTTCCACAAGTACATTTGTCCCAGTACTTCCACTTAAATAATATCATTTTTTTTTGGTTTATATTTGATGAAGTTGATATACTTCAAGATATGTCAATAACCAAGGGAATGATTCAAGTTGAATACAAATCTTTCAATAAAGATGTGTTTTGGGGAGATGAGGAAACACACAGGGATCAATAACTCCACATGAGACGGTCTGAAACTGTGGTCCAGCGATGAAACATGGGATGGAGGCTGTAAGCGCATGACTGGTGGTAGATGGTAGTCCTTGAGATGGACGCCTGTTTACTTATCATCCAGGCTGGCTTTGAGCTGAGCTTCCAGGGCCATCTTGTCAAAGGTGCGCATGTTGGTCTCTTCCCTCACCCTGTCGCGCACGTGGAACGAGGCTCTGGCCACGGAGCGAGCGCTCTCCAGCACGGCCCTCTTCTCCCTGAAGATCTGCTCGCTCTTCTCCAGCTTCTTCTCGATGGACTGGAGGAGCTCCAGGCGCCTCTGCTGCTCCTCCTCCTCCACGCGCTGCCTGTTGAGCCTCTGCAGCCTCTCCTTCTCCTGACGGCTCTGCACGGCCTTCTGGGCCTTCTCCCTGGAGCGCTCCTCCGCCACCAAGGCCGCCTGCTGGGAGCGCTTCTCCGCTTCTTTGGCCCGGGCCTCCACCTGCTGCCTCTGCTGCTTCTCCCGCTTCTCTGCGGCCTTCCGGGCTTTCTGGATCTGCTTCTCCTCGCGCTTGCCCTTCTCCTTCAGCTCCAGGCCCCGGCGCTCCACGATCTGCTCGTAGTTCTCCAGAGAGCGGCTCAGCTTCTCCTCGGCGGCCCGTCGGGACTCCTCCCTCTCCTCCTCCTCCCGCCGGGCGATCTCGTGGATGAGGGCGGCGTGGCGCCTCTTCTCGGCCCGGTTCAGGCCCCGCCTCTCCTCCTGCGCCTGGTGCTCCTTCTCCTGCCTCTTCAGCTCGGCGATGGTGAGCTTCTCCTTCAGCAGCAGCTTCTCCTGCTCCAGGACGGCGGCGCGCTCCTCCTCCAGGGCCCGGAGGTTCTGCTCCTGCAGGGCCTTCTTCTGCTTCTCCTCCCTGGCCCCCTGCTGCAGCTTCTGGAGGCGGCTCCGCTCCTGCTGCTCCGCCTGCCCCCTCCAGCGCTCCTCGCTCTCGGCCGCCTGCCGCAATTTGGCCGCTGACGAGTCCCGCTCCTGCTGGCTGAGGCGGCGCTGGCGCGTGGACACCTGGCACTGCCACGCCCGCTGGCACTGCAGCACGGCGCGCTGCTTCTCGCGGTCCTCCTGCCCCCGGCGCAGCTCGTCCAGGCGCCGCTCGCTGTCCCACTGCAGGTGCGCCACGTAGCGCGTCTGGCTCATGATGTCCTCCTCCTGGTAGCGGGCCAGCATCAGCGCCGCGATCTTGCGGTCGCGCTCCGGCACCGCCTTCAGGCCCCGCCGCCTCACCTCCCGCACGATGCGCTCCACCTTCTGGGTGGTCTGGGGCGAGTGGCTGAGGTCGCCCAGGCTCAGGCTGCGGCCCATCAGGGAGTTGAAGGTGGCCAGGGTGCGGGCGCGGGGGCTGGAGACCTTGGCCCAGTGGTCCCGCGGTCCCTCCCAGCTGTAGGAGGAGGAGGCTCCGGACTCGGAGGAGGTGCAGGTGGTGGTGGTGGTGGTGGTGGAGGTTGAGGAGCACATGGTGTCCATCCTCCTCTGAAGAGACTCCATGGAATGGCTTCTTCCTCTGCCCTTGGGCTTCAGGTGTCCATTGTGCAGTGAGAAGGGCCCAGGCCGGACACCGTTGACGGGGGCAGCACTTGGGGTGACGGGGCTCTGAATGGCTGACTTGGACAATGAGGATGAGGCTGAAACCCCAATCCTAGGGAAGGACGAGGGCTTGGACGCTGCTCTGGGGAACGTATTTGAGGACTTGGAACTGCTGGGGGTCTTTCGGACCACGGGGGGTGGACCGGTGGACGCTGGACGCGTGGCCGGGCCCTGACTGTTGAAAGGAGCTTTCATTTTCTCCGGGGCGGAGGCCTTCGAAAGCCTGGCAGAGGACACACTCTTGGAGGTCGACACTGAGGTGATGGAGCTCGTTTTCGAGGCCAGAGAGGAGCTGGTGAGGCCAGAGGCTGTGCTGGCCTTAGAGGCTGAGGCAGCCCCAGAGGATAAGCCAGAGGTGCTGGGGGCCGGTTTAGAGGGGGGAACGGGGGCACCAGGGGAGGATCTGGAGTCGACCGGAGCCTTGTGGTCCACGGAGGAGGAGGAGGAGCTGCTGTTGCCGTTGACGGCAGCCTGCAAGATCCTCCTCTTCTCCTCTCTGACGATCCTCTCTCTCTCCTCCCTGCACTGGCGGAGTTTGGCGTGCCTGTCCCTCTCGTAGACCTCAAACAGCCCCGTCGCCACGCGCATGGAGCGCCCCGGCGCCTCGTGGGCAAAGTCGGCCAGCGGGCGCGGCAGCAGCTCCACGGGCTTCACCCCGCAGCGGGCGCACGCCTCCAGGGAGCGAGGGCTGGTCAGCACGTAGCGGCTGCCCTCCGCCAGAGGAGAGTCGAAGTTGTACAGGTCCAGGTGCAGCTTAGGGGCGGGCTCCGGCTCAGCGAGGCTCTGTGGTTGGCCGTTCTGGGTGCCCGTCTCTGGCCGGGCTGACTCAGCAGTGCCCTCCCCCTGCTTGGCAGAGGGGGTGGGCTCTCCCAGGCCCCCCCCCTGCTTGGCAGAGGGGGTGGGCTCTCCCAGGCCCTCCCCGGCCCCCTCCTCCTCTGCCGCCCGGCCATCCGCTTGGTTGGGGAGTCTGGGGGCCTCAGGGGCCAAGGGAGGGGCCTCCAGCTGGGGGCCTTTGCACTTGCTCTGATCGTCAGCCTCCGAGGGGTCCACCATGTTTGGCTGGTGTGGAAGAAGGAAGGGAGGATGAGTTATGAGATGACAACAATAAACAGCAAAAAAATATTGATGTTTTTCTCCATCCGAGGAGGATTATAGCTTTCTGACCCTGGCTTAAGAGGGATGTGGGGTGGCTGGGAGTGTGGGGGAGGGACACAGCACAGGTTCAACATGCACGCTTGCATGCACACATACTCACACAGCCTGTGGGTTTGCACCAGATGAGACACACTGCTTCTGGGGAATTGCGTAACACTGACAGACACTGGGGTTTGCATGTCCACATTCTACTATAATGAGAAGCAGGGGGGGGGGGGACGACTTTCCAATTCAATCCGATTCAATAGGTAGAAATAATTTAATTATTCAAGATTTTTCACTCTATTTACCACACACACATGCAGACAAGCAGCTTCAGCACAACATGCAAACAGAAGGTCTTTGCTAGCAGTTGCTGAGAAAGGTTAAATTTGCTTCATGCACTTACAATCTAAAGGCTAAATAAAAAGTGTAACATTATCCGTAAAATAAACGTGGCGTAGCATATCTATTCCCTTATACTCTATACTTCATTACTAATATTGATGGCTGTAGGCCTCAATCCATCCTCACTTGATGGGTCCTCCCATGTCACATTTGGAAGAGGCTTCCAAACATTTAATAGGTTTGTTGACAAATATTTCAGATGGTCTGATAGGATTGAATTGCAGATTCACATCAAGTTTGATAATGCGACACAAAACGTCTTCATTATTGGGATGATGATGATGATGATAATGATGATTTACCAATGATAGTGAAAGGCTATCACTACAGCACAGAAACAGCGACTGACCTGCCAGATCGACGATTGTTTTGTACACCGATGCTTTGTTCAAATGTAATGCTTACAGTAGCCTCCGTACCCTGCATAATATCAGGTTACCGAGAGAAGGCTGTCCCACTGATGAAATCACATCGTCGCAGCCTCTAGCGACGCAATACAGCAGGCGCCTTTCGCGTTAGATCAGGGCAGTCTTCACAATCCCTCGCATCAAAATGAACGTCTGAAGATGTACATTTTTCTTAATCCTCCAAGGTGATGTGATATTATCTCTATCAATTTATCTATTTTCTGGCACCCAGCTATGTCTCCACCTGCTATCTCTCGCATCCCTGCGTCTGAAGCATCCTTAAGCTCCGCCTGCTTGTGACAATATGCTAAAAATATACTGCTCACTGCAATTAGTCTACTGCCATAATTCAGAGACATAATTCAAGGGTCGCTGAACATTTTAGCGGAAGTGGATTAATTATAACTTCACTCATCTACACCACCTTAAGTCATTAATGTATTTTTTTTTTTTTTTTTTTTTACAGAACGTAGGCCTACAGTTATGTTGTTTATGCTCATTTTTTCCTGTATGACTATATTGAAGCAAAACCCGTGCACAGAGGTTAGCAATCATTTGTGCAGCCTTTTAACAAACCTTAGGCCTACTCACGAGTAATTATGTTCCATAAATAAAATAGCCTGCAAGTAATTGATCCGTGGATCAACTACTAAACCGGCCTAGGCAGGTTTAAACATATATATTTGTAAACAAACATACACAATTCTGAGGATAAGTTACTTTTATAGTACTGAAATGGAACATCATTTCAGTTATTTTTGCCATCAGGTGCCGTCTGCGTGTCTTGTCAGTATGAAGTTGCAACAACCCAAGACAGGCACTAGGGGCCGCTTTCACCTCACTTTGAGAGATGCGCTTGTCCATCGATCACCACGAGCGTTCCCATGTAGGCCTAGGTGTATGAAAAAAATAATTTATGAAATCATATTTTAGAATATAAACGTTTTATTGAAAATGAAAGTAACATTTTAAAACCATGGCATGCCAATTCTAATTATTCAGTTCAACAAGGTGGTTCAACTTGATATGGGCCCAATCAAAGCCTGAAGCCATTATAAATGATATAACAAAACACCAAAATCACACAAACACCTCTACCTTTTATTGCTACAATGTACCCTTCCTGTCCTGAAGATACTAAGGTCCCGCCTCCCTCCGGGTGAGGTGAGGAGTGCCGAGGCCCCGCCTCCCTCCGGGTGAGGTGAGGAGTGCCGAGGCCCCGCCTCCCTCCGGGTGAGGTGAGGAGTGCCGAGGCCCCGCCTCCCTCCGGGTGAGGTGAGGAGTGCCGAGGCCCCGCCTCCCTCCGGGTGAGGTGAGGAGTGCCGAGGCCCCGCCTCCCTCCGGGTGAGGTGAGGAGTGCCGAGGCCCCAGCCCCCAGGCTTGGCCAGGGGACATGATTAGATAACTCTGGTTGGAATCTGCCGCGATGATGACCCACTAAACTCCTGACCCCGAGCAGAGAACAGTGCGAGTTTAATTGGCCCCGCCCGCGAGCTGTACCCCAAGTACACCGTGTCGCAGTGACAACAGGGAACGTGCTGACTAGCTTGTTAAACAGGGGAACAGGGGGCACGGGGTCTGGGGGCAGATGGGTATGGGGGGGGGGGGGCTGCACAGTTCACTGGTGCAGGGGTATGTTCCCCAAAGCTGGACTAGGGGTTCATGGAGAGGTGAGCTGTTCTGTTCTGCCCAGTCATGGAGTCCAGGGCCCGCGACTCGCAGGGCAGCTCTGTGACAGAGAGAAGCTCTGGCGTTCTCGAGCTCTGGGCCTCGTCTCCCTCTGGATGTGGTGGAGGATGACACGCCAGGTGAATAACAACAGACTGTCAAAGTATGAGGAAGTAATGCAAGGATTCAGTGTGGTTAGAGGACATCCTATTAAGGAATACATGGTATTATGAATCAGACCTACACCTCCACTCATCACATCTCTACTGCTCCATTGATAGATTTTGACATTGTGGAGGAAGGATAAAATCATCCTACACTGTCCAATATCATACTACTCTGTATCTAAAGTATTAATTATCTTTACCCAACATACTAATACTGTAATAATACCCAACATCATGATACTCTGTGTCACAGTACTCTGTACCCAACTTCATTATACCTCATAGTCAGCTCTCCCGAGGTGAACACAGTTCACATTGCAGGGGCTTTAGGACCCTGGAGCAGACAGGCTGGCTGTCCTGTGAAGAAGGGGACCTTTCGTTGCCCCCAGTTCACATTTCCAACCTCGCTCTGCCGACAGAAAGGGACACGTTCTCTTGACAGTTTCAACAACTCCCCCGTCCTGACCCATTGCTTTCTCTGCCCCCCCCCTGCTCCCCCCCCCCCCCCCCCTTCCTCTGCGGGACAGTGGAGGGCTCCCATGTGGCTGTGCAGAGTCCCTGTGTCGGGGGAAAAGGTCCCAGAGACTGAGCTGTTAATTCAATCAGGAGAGCAGCACGCTCAATTAGACATCCACAAGGCCCCAGGCCTGGTCCTGGGCCCCGCGGAGAGCATGTGTCCTGGCCCCAGGAATCCTCCATTGTGGATGACAGTGTGGAAACAAGGAGAAATAATAGGCAGTGCAGGTGCGGGACACCCCAGCCATGGCTCAATAGCCCTTTCACACCCCCAGTTTCCTCACTCCCTCTTTCTCTCTCTCTCCCTCTCTCCCTCCCTCTCTCTATGCTTCTCTCTTTATCTCCTTCTTTCTCCTCTTTTCTTTTTCTCTCTCTTTCTTTCACTTTTCTGTCTTCTGTCTTCCCATGTTACAGTACATCTTTGTTAGGGTGTCTGCATGTGTGTGTGTATGCATGCTTATGTGCCTATGTGTGTGTGTATGTGTGTGTAAAGGAGGCTGTGGGCGGCCTGGTTTCTGTTGTCCAGAGCAGTTCAGTCCTGCTCTCCAGATTCAGCAGCCTGTGAAAGTTGTAGCCAGTGCATGTAAAAGACATGGCTCACATGAAGCCCAGATGAGGCCTGTGGAGTGACAAGGCTGTCAGGTTGACCTCGTTTTCATCCCTTTTGAAGTCCCTTTTATGTCAATCTTTTGTGATTTTTTTTTCAGTTTTGTTGACCGTGACATCATCTCAAACATTCCTGAGCTTGTCCAGTTTTCCCTGAAGGCCAACAGATCTTCAACAGGCAGACCTCTTTTAGCCATAAAGGAATACATTCATACACATCATCATCACCACACCTGACGCTACATGCACCATGACGTTAATCATGTTAGCCAACTCTGTCAACCTAAACATACACACCAGACCCTTTTAATCAAAGACACTGTGGCAATTTGTTAAATTCCTTTTCGGATTAGAAAAGCTGGCACATCCAGCACTCGCCCTGCCCTCCAGCACACACCATGATTGAACTCGTAGAACAGTGAGCGAGTTGTGCTTACTGAACCTGATGACATAATTGAACATCTGTGTTGATTTCTCCTCAGAGGGTCGAGGCTGGGTGGCTGGTGGCCTGATCCTTCTGTCTGTCTGTCTACAGACACCTGCTAATTTTCGGCGTAATGTAGTTGGTGTAAGCCGGCGGGGGATGGCCCATAGAGCCTGTGAAGGATGCCCTCGCTAATTGGGAAATACTTTTCCATTCAGCATGTCCGTTCATTGTTGTGTGTGTGTGTGTGTGTTTTTTTTAAGGAGAGGGGTCTTTCAAGCTCGGCCAAATGACAACAGAATGAAGTGGCGAGCCATGCTTTTCCCTACAACAGTCCAACACCCTGGAAAAATGTGTGTCTTTGTTATGGTGAGGGTTGCATGGAGAGAGAGGCCAGAGGAGGAGGAAGGGGGGGGGAGGGATGGAAGACATGAACTGATCTCGTTAACATTCTGTGAGACACTCCTGCTGCCCTCGCCCGCCCGCCCCCCTCCCCTACCCACCCCACCAACACACTCCTCCTTCCTCGCCTCCTCCAGATTCACTTTCCACAGGACATGGGTGGACTGTTCCCGACCCCCCCCCCACCTCCCTACCCCCACCCTGTCCTTTCCCCCCGCTAACTCCCTAACCCCAACACCTCCTACCCCCCCCCCCCACCCCACCCCCCCACCGCCTCCACTTCACACAGCGGCCTGCGTGGGTAGGAGGGACCCCCCCCAGCCTAGCAGCCAGACCCAGAGCCAGACTCATCCAACCTCTCACAGCCATGGTACCAACACAGCAGGTCTCGCTCACAGCCTGTCTGCAGAGGACTGATAAGCCCGACTCCAAATTTCTCTTCAGTTTTCCTGTGGATTATCTTTCTCCATGTCAGCTCACACAATCCTTGTTGAGGTGTTTTTTCTCCCAGCATGTCTTGCTACGTCTGATCTTCCCACATCCACAAGACATCTATCCGTCTGTCCATCCTCTCCACATCCCACCATACTTCCTCCCCACATCCATCCATCCCTCCCACCATGCATCCCTCCCTCTATCCCTCCTCCCTCTGATGAAGGCCCCTCTGTTGACACTGGCTCACCCAGAGATCATTAATGTTGACCCTAATTGTGCCAATTCAAACTGCTCAATAGCTCTAATTACAAGCCTCTTCACTGACATATTCAGAGAGACGCAGAACCGTCATAGTCAACAATGAAATAATATATAGAGACAAAGAGCTGGGGGCTGGGGGGCTGGGGGGCTGGGGGGCTGGGGGATGAGGAGCTGGGTGGGTGGGGAGCTGGGGGGTTGGGCCCTGGGAGGTAGTGGGTTGACGGGCTGACCAGGTGGGGGGTTGGGTGGGCTGGGGGGGAGGGGGGTAGTAGGTGGGGGTGGCCACACATTCCTCTGAAGGGTGACTGGAGGGACCTATTGAGCTCTAAAAAGCCCAGTCCTGGACTCTGAGGCTGGACACCTGCACCAAACACTCAGTCTCCCTCACACACACACACACACACACACACAGACGCACACACGCACTACAAACACACGCCACACACACATGCACGCACAGTCTTTGTCTTTGCTAGCTTACCCACACAGATTCTTTAACAGGGAGAAAGATAGAGGGTGACAAGAGAGAGAGAAGGAGAAACAGAGAGACAGATGAAGAAGGAAGAGAAACATGAGGAGAGACAGAGAGGAAAAGAAAGAAGAGAGGGAGAACGGGTCAGAGGAAGAGAGACGAGAGAAGAAAAAAGTGTGGAGGAGAAAAGGAGAGAAAAATGTTAGAGTGAAGCCAAGAAGATGGAGAATCTTCGCCTGTGCTCACACTTGCTTTGATTACACTATCTGATAAATTATTATTTTGAAACATTTAAAAATAATAATGTGGGCATACCAGATGAGAGAGGAGCATGTCTTTAAATCAAATTATGAAAGTCTGTTGGTAAACTAAACACAACATTCTTGTTGCCCTAGAAACACTTAGAGGAACATAAACTGATGAGTTTGTCCTATGAGCCACCTATTCCAACCCACATTCTTCCCAAAACTGCAATCTCTCGCTGAGAACGGTTGATGTGCTAGTGACACATAAAAACTTCTGTCAGTGGTGATTTACATTGTAACCATTTAGTAGTTAATGAACTGAGTGACTAGGCAGGAAAACAGAAGGCTATTTTTAACTCATAGTATAAATCTCCTACCTTGAATTCTTATACTATACCCGATAAATACTGATCATTCCTATACTTTGACCATATAAATACTGTTAGAACTATGCACTTCCAAATCTTGATTATCTGATGTACTTACTATATGCAATATTTGTATGCTGCTATGGATAAAAGCGTATGCTAAATGGATAAAATGCAAATGTCAATAGCACAATAATTTAAATACTCAGGTATGATCTTACACTCATCTGGCCTCTTTAAATAAATCTTATGAGGACATTCACTGAAATATTAGGCATCAGATATATTCTGTAACGACCTTCACGTCCTTGCTATAGGAAAATAGACTTGTTCCTTTGGTCGGTCACACCTGTGTTCGTAATGAGCATGGGGTCGCATTCTTTTCTATGGAGCACTTAATAATTTCACATTTAATGGCAGCTCAACTATAAACCAGTGAAAGGGGTGTGGCTATTTAAGCCCTACTCAGTTACTATTGGACTTTTCAGGCGTCAATCAAGGCTACTTTCCCACCCCCTCGGGTTTTAAATAAAGTTCCAATGGATGAAGTGGTACTCCGCATGTAGCAGTTGGAATGGTCGGAAGGCCCGTACACAGTGGAGGAAATCTGTCACTATGGTGACTGGCTATTCATGAGCGCTCAGACCCCTGGCGGCACTATGTGAAGATACTGTTCTTGTCGTCTGTCAAAGAAAAACCCACAAAGGAAAACCGGGTGGAAAAGGGGACATTTTTGGAAGTTGTCACATTTGGAACTTGGGTTGTTTTTTCCCCAGTCAGTCCTGTTGACGGACAAAACGAGCACTTACCTCCTCATCCTGTGCTGTGCCCCACAACTGTCAATTATGTTATTAAAAAGTTTCGCTATTTTAACTTTTTCACACTTTTTTGTATTTCTGCTGCTGTTCCATCTGCCTCAGATCAACGCACAGAAATCGACGGGTTCACGGGTGAGTTTCAACCGCTACCTGGAATGTGTTTGACTTGAAGGTGTCTGTACTATTGACTAACTTATCCAATCGGACATAAAGCTGGTTAGGCTACCATGTGCAGTTATTGACATTGCGGATAAAGGTTATGACATAAGTTATATAATTTTGTCATCTTAAACTGATTGTGCACGTAAAATTATAAGGCTATGTTATCGACAACTTTCTAGATTTCTAAGTCATCGGTGTGTCTTTTTGTTTCCAGAATTTTTTGTATGCTATATGACACTACTGACCAAAATAGTAATTTTTGCCATCACCCTCGAATGCTTTCAAAATTGATTTAGTGCACTTCGCACAGGTGTAGTTTATGGCGGGTGGCTACACTGTCTTTGCAGGCGGGTCAGCGGGTAAGTTTGGACGTCGGGGGAAGGTAGAGAAGTAGACTGTATAAATAGAGCAGACGAAATCATTGATGGAATACTACGCTACTTGATACTACGCTTTGAAGCAAATGTTATCTTAACTCAGTAAATTGCAAAAAAGACTTGTAAATTGCATTTGGAGCAATCTCCGTGACTGTTGGACTAACATTTCTGAGGACAAATTTCATGTATACACGTAGCCTATGGCCTACAGCCTATATACTTTCAGATTTTTGTCATTATTAGAATGGTAATGTATTGCATAACGCTGCACGAAAGAAAAAGTTCACGTGCTATTATAAAGGCTGAACAAATATTTTTTATTAACTTGATTCAAAAATAAAATCCTGATGCTTTGGCTTGAGGTTTTTAAGCTTTAATAGGCGAATCCGTCTAAGCGTCACCTGATGAGTCTAGTTTTAACAAGCTAGTGCTTGGTGATCTAATGGTTCTTTTATTTGACTCTGGGATGAGCTCAGTCTCTCCCTCTTTTCTTTCACTTTCTCAGTCACTCTTATCTGTGTGGGACAATTTGTAAATCTCAGTCTCTCTCTTGCTCTTTCACCCTCTCTGCCTCTCTCCCCTTGTTCTCTCTCTTTCAGTCTCTCTTTCTCTCTTTCTTTCACCCTCTCTATCTCTCTCTTTCTCTCTCTCTCTCTCTCTCTCTCTCTCTCTCTCTCTCTCTCTCTCTCTCTCTCTCTCTCGCTCTCTCTCTCTCTCTCTCTCTCTCTCTCTCTCTCTCTCTCTCCCCCCCCCCCCTCTCTCTCTCTCTCTGTCTCTCATTGACCCTCTCTCTCATATTCAGACCTCTGTCCACACACCGTCCAGCCAGAGGCCCAACAGATGACCATACACTTAGAGCAAGAGAGAGGAGGAGAGGCAGGAGGAGAGGGAGTGGGAGGAGAGGTAGAGAGAGGAGGAGAGGGAGTGGGGGGAGAGGGAGGGAGGGAGGGAGGGAGAGGGAGAGAGAGAGAGAGAGGGGTAGAAGGAGAGAGAGGGAGATAGAATGTGTTCACTTTCCAGATGGACGGTAATGCTTGTGGTCAGATAGAGGAATCTCATAAGTTGAAACTATTTAATTATGTCATTCAACAAAAAATCCAACAACAGGCATTTCCTTATAAAATCCTAGATTCCAATTGAATGGGAGACGTACATCACAGTGTCATTAATACCTACACACACACACACATTCACACACACACACACAGACACACACAGACACACACTCACACACTCACACACACACACGTACACAGAGAAGGAGCGAGAGAGAGTTACAGTACGCCTCAGCCCTATCCCCATCACAGTAAAACTCTCCCAGCGCCCACATCAGTACCCTCTGGCATAGCCTTCACACTCAGGAGGAACCACAACCCCCTCTCCCCCCTTATGTTTAACCACAGATAGTTTTAGCATTGCTCACAGCTGCCTTAAATCCCAGAATTGACACCCCCTCTTGCAGCCCACGCTGATACCGCGGGCTGCAGAGCTGACACCACACTGCTCGCCCCTCTATCCCCCCCCCCCCCCCCCCCCCCCCCCCCAGAGGAGCAATGATGCGACCCCAGCATCTCCAGCTTCTCTCACCATGAACACTGCAGATAACACGGAGCTCAGTCACACAACATCCAGACGCAATCTGGCTTCCATGACCACATGCTGTACGCACAGGGTACATGCACACACCAAACCACACACACAAACACAGTCACACACACACACACATGCACAAACACACATGCACATGTACACGTACACTCACACACACAAATGCACAAACACACACACGTTGCAATTCTGCATTTTAGTCATAACATGACTGTTTTATGTAGACAAGATGAACGTGCAGTTCTAACTATCCATAATCCTAATAGGAGACAGAAAGACTTATGTTATCAGACAATTATCGAACTGATTCATGGAGTTTGAGTACCAGAAAAAATGCTCAGATTGCTTAACAACAACCCTCCTCCCCCCAGCCCTCCTCCCTCCACCCCTCCCCAACCCTCCTCCCTCCATCCCTCCCCAACCCTCCTCCCTCCACCCCAACCCTCCTCCCTCCATCCCTCCCCAACCCTCCTCCCTCCACCCCAACCCTCCTCCCTCCCTCCATCCCTCCCCAACCCTCCTCCCTCCATCCCTCCCCAACCCTCCTCCCTCCATCCCTCCCCAACCCTCCTCCCTCCATCCCTCCCCAACCCTCCTCCCTCCATCCCTCCCCAACCCTCCTCCCTCCATCCCTCCCCAACCCTCCTCCCTCCATCCCTCCCCAACCCTCCTCCCTCCAGCTCTCCACTGTGGGAGCTTTGCCAGGGACTGTAAACTATCACTGCATCCAAACTGAGATGACGAAAAACAAACACTTCCCGCCTCATTAATACTGAAATATCTTTCTTAATGTTTTTAAATGGAAAGGGGAGTTTTTCTTTACTTCTTAAACGGGCAGCAAGCCAACTGAGTAAACCATTGAGTCCGACTGAATTTCATGTTTACAATATGTACTTATTTCTCTGGTCAGACAAACATGACCTTGGAGTCTGTCCGGTGCTTGACAGGGTGAAGGGTACAAAGTACACTGTAAGATGACTAGAAACACACAACCTTGCCAGCCTACATGTTACACGTTACACGTTAAAGTGTGACATGTTGCATTTTAAAGTACTACATGTTGCAGTATTACACGTCTATTAGATTGTGATAATCCTGCATCGTTTTTCTTGAATAAAAAGATGAGTTTGACGTTGCGCGGAGAGAATACTTGATCAATGCTAGCAATGTCACTGATGTTATCGGTCTCATACTTGCTCTCTCAGATCTTTACTCAGTTCAGACTTACAACAGGGGGCAAGTGTGAAAACAGACTTTGGTGAGAAATAGTGTCTAGTGAAACAGATGCCTAGCGGACCTACAATCCCAAAATACTATCACTGGCCAACTTCTAAGAAGACCCAACACCTGCAACAGAGTCACACACTCTGCCTTCTTCAAGCCTCACTGATGTCGTTCATCTGAACTGTTCGCGATCATATTCTAGATTAAATATAAATATAAAACTTGCCAGATTGTACGTTAGAGTGTTTCATTGTAGAGTGTTACATATTAAAGTGTAACATGGTATACAGTACAGTGTTACATTTTTCATGTTAGAGTGTAACCTGCTAAAGTGTTTTATGTTAAAGAATTACATGCTACATGTTACAGTTTAACACGTTAAAGTGTTACATGTTAAAATATTGCATGTTCTATGTTAAAGTGGTACATGCTGGAGTGGAACATGTTAGAGTGGAACAGTGTTACTATGTAACATGTTACAGTTACTCTATTCACAAGAAGGGATCATGAACTGGACATGCTCGGTTTTCCTCATAGTGCAACATTTAGGTAATAACCTGTCTAGAGTGGTAGTTTCTGTTGTCTAGGTGTATGTCACACAGACTCCCACCCTCTGTTGTCATGTGACAGCAGGTCAGTCCTGAGGAGGAGGAGGGAGGATGAAGATTTAGCCCCACATGAGACATGAGTGTGTGTTTAAAAGGCAACACTAACAGCAAGGGTTCAAACACGTATCCGAGACTGCCTGCTACACTCCTCCAAAGGGGTGTGTGTCTTAATGAGTGAAAGGGAGTCAGTGTAGATTTAAATTTCTTTGACATTTGATGTTGAAGCTCAACACTCGGGGTCTGATCAAGATGTTCTAGTTACTTCTGTCCGTACATTAGGAGCGAATTTAATCGAAAACACTGAGGAGTTTAATGCTATTGATGGAACAACTGCTTTGGAATTCCAACCATTTACGCTATGTGCTGTAAATATCTCATGTTTGTCAAATAGGAATTGCTGGTCTCATGTAGACAGCTGTTCAAATGTAACACATGTGAACAGTAGGCCAAGTTAGGGGAAGAGCCTGCCTCTGGACAAACACAAGCCCAGACTGATGTGAAGAAAGTACGGCGAGCACAGATACAGACACAAACACAGATGAACACATGAATGCAGACGTCCTCTCCCCCTTTCCCTCTCTTTTCCCCCCTCTTCTCTCCCTCTCTCGGTTCTCGACCACATCAAACTGCTCCATCTCCCTCCGGACGCTGACGGAGTGCTGTGTCTGGCGCCTGACATCACCAGCGGCCAATCGAATTGCATCCGGGTGTTGATACTTCCTGATGGCGGTACAATCAACAAATGGGTTTCACGCTCAATTTCAGGCGTGTGTAATCAGAGCGAGGACATGCAGTGGTTGGAGGCCCCCGGGGTCGTTTGGCGGGGCATACAGCAGGTGCCCAGCCCTGCATTCCACCCAGCATCCACACCACAGCCACGGTTCAGAGCCTGGATGATCTAACACTCATGCAGTCCACATGTCCACTACACAACCGTGTGTGTAGCACATGTGGCTCGAGTTTAGTCATACGTCTGGTCCTGGCCGGACAATTTTCTGCACGTCCTCGTTACTATAACTTTACAGTCTCTTCCCATTCTAACTGCCATGCTTGCCCTTCGCCCGGCTTCTGAACAGAGGCTTCTGAACAGAGGCTTCTGAACAGAGGCTTCTGAACAGAGGCATAGTGACGGGTTAGATGAGTCTTATTTTACAAGGTTTACGTAGACTGTCGCTTTTTTGGTAAAACGAGGGAAACAGAAACCCTTTCGTTTCACTATAAGCGCAGCTGAAGCTACACATGTAGAATACTGCTGGACCCCCACCCCTCCATCGCTGAGAGAAGAGAGGGTGGGGGGGGGAGGGAGGGAGGGGGAGGGAAGGAAGGAAGGAAGGAGGAGAGTGGGGGTGAGGAGGGACTGGGGGAGTCAGATGTGGAGACAGCTCCTGAGAGCTGGAAGAAGTGACTGTTCCTTCGCCAGGATAGGGCATTAGGGACAAACAAGGAATGTTGATAATCTGATTTACACTCATTTCCCCCCAGGATGAGTTTTCTCTCTATCCTATTTGGTTAATCTTCCACGGAATAAGGATGTCATATGTTTCCTGGTCATTCATTCTTTTGTTAACTCTAATGCAACAAATGAAAGGGTGATCAAGAAATGGTCTGAGAATAATATCCGGTCACATTCATTCTTTCGTTATGGGTGTGTGTGTCTGTGGATAGATGTGTGTGTGTGTGTGTTTGTGTGGCTAGGTGTGTGTGAGTGTGTGTTTGGGTGTGTGTGAGCTCCAGTCCCACCTCATGCTGAGAGTGGCACACACACCTCACACCTCCTGTGTGAAATGTTGGCCTGCGCCTTTTGTGCCAGTTCACAACATGCTGCAACTCTATTTTAGAGGTACTTTGAGAACAAGTAAAATTGCAGGTTTCTTTTTAAGGCAAAACCTAATTAGCATTTTAAAAGAAAAGGGAGGGTGGGAGGGTGAAACATTCCATTATATGTTTCTGTCTTTTTATGTAACAACCTTAAGTAAAGTGTGTTAATTGGAACAGTATGAACAATGCCGTTTGCTTTAAAGATTTCCTTAAACTAAAATGTTCATTGTTGAAGTGATTAGAGAAGCCTGTTAAATGTCTCACTGTACTGGGCTAGTTACTAAACCTGGTAAACTTCACTGTACTGGGCTAGTTATCACTGTACTGGGCTAGTTATCACTGTACTGGGCTAGTTATCACTGTCCTGGGCAAGTTAACGAGCATGGTCAACCTCTCACTGTACTGACCTAGTTACTGGATGGGAGGGAGGGAAATGTTCCTTACATCTGAGTTCATTTAATTGTTCTCCACAAAGTGGCTAGAAAAAGAGTCTAGGATGTACCACTCGGCTGAGTGCGTGTGTGTGTGCCACTGTGTGTTGTTATTGTTTGTTGTTGTTCAGCCCAAAGGGGTAATGACTCTCTCACACGTTAGAGCATAGCTGGCACATGTCCCTCCCTCCCTCCCTCCCTCCCTCCCTCCCTCCCTCCCTCCCTCCCTCCCTCCCTCCCTCCCTCCCTCCCTCCCTCCCTCCCTCCCTCCCTCCCTCCCTCCCTCCCTCTCTTTGAAATAAGCAGTGTCATACAAATGAAAGTCAACAACTTCTTGTCTGATTAATGATAATAGTCACACAATTTACAGTAAGACTCCAAACTGTTCAGTTAGTAGTTGAAGCAGAAGCTTCTTTCTAGCCAGACTATTGGCTAGTCTCATCCTCTCTGGCAACAACAGTATCTGCAACTTAAACCAGGTCAGCCAATCACATCAGGCACGGAACCCATGGTAGCCAATCACATCAGACACACAGCAGAATCCATGCCAATCCAAGCCAATTATGTGAAGTTTACACTAAAACTGGGAGAAATTACCACCTCACAGATAACCATACTAATGTGCTTCACCTACATACAGGGTTTTATAGGTGAGTTCACGGAGAAAAACTGTCCAAACAAATTATCCCTATCCAACATATATAAAATCAATTGGAAAGCTCAATTTAATAGTTTTAGAATACCTATTATACCTCAAGTTTCTTATGTGGTTTTGTTTATTTATGACCTTCATTACGCTCAGCGTGGCCTCTGTCTTTACGCTCCATGTTTTAAGACGAGGCCTGAAGCGGATTGTTCTTTGACAGGATTGTTTCTTCCTGGTTATTGTTCAACAGCAGCGGAGTAAGAGTGGAATCAAACTGATTGCCAGCGATGGTAAAAAGACCATTTGGATAGTGCTGTAAGGGTTGCACAATGCGGTTGTATTTCACTTGTTTTATGAGTGAAGCGGGGGGCTGGGGCTTTTCTACAGTTTCCGACTGGAGATGTGTCTCTGTGGCTGGGCTGGGTTTGTCTGTGGAGATGTCGGTGGCCTGCTCCCAGTGTTCACTCTCCAGACCCAGGTTTCCAGCAGACTACATTTAAACACTCTTTTAAAGCCTTGCAAGAGGGTACTTTACTACTGGTAAATAAATGGCCGCCCGTATTGTATGTCTCATCGGTTTCTGGGAATTGGAGGGAGGGGGTGGGGTGGGGGGTGGGGGGTCAGCACAGGGTCATGGTGTTTGTGTTGGGGGTGTGCTCTGTGTCTGCAGCCTCGAGAAGACGTGGTCGCTGCTTCGGGGGGGAACATTCACTAGTCCAGTCTGTCATCATGTGGTGTTGGGGTGGTTTGGTAGTGGTGGGGAGATGGGTGGGTGGTCCTTAACAACAGTAACAACAGTTCCAGGAGACCTGTTGGGCTGTGAGATGAATCTGTCCATTTTAGTTGATGGAAGTGACACTGATGAAAGCGATAGAAGCTTTCCCGGAAGACAAGATGCCTGCCACGCCTGTGGCTGTTAGCCTTCCTGCCGGGGGATTGGGGTGGGAGGGGCGGGGCGGAGGGGCGGGTGACTTCTCCTTCAGCTGACTGGAGCTGGAGTCTGGGAGTAAACCCAGAGGACCACTGTTCCTCTCTGAGAAGGACGTGAGCATCATTTACACTCAGAGGCCGCCTCAGATACACAGCCCTTGTATGGAGGTGAAGGGATCCGACCTGGACCTGGAACTATGGCTGGAGCACTCATGCTCTCTATGGCTGATGAATAGGTGCTTAGCAGCAGTGGGGTTTGGGATGCAGGAATGGGAGTTTGAAGTCACATTGTGTAAGACCATTTACAGTATTTTACAATTGCTATGACCATTTTTTCAATACTTTTAACAAGTTTCCTAAACTCTTGACACAGTTAGCACAACATCCGTCTGTGTTGGCTATACAATTAACACATTTCTTGTTGCTTTGATACAACATGCATAGAGTAAACACAAATTTAAAATGCTTGATCTTCTTTTACACACAAGCTCAACCAAGACCAAAACAATCGATTTTTACTGCCCAATTTACCAATGCTTTCACACTGTATGTCAGAACAGATAACATCATGTTCAAAACCTAACTTATTGGCTAAAGTCAAAGTGAACAGCTGTTCATATTGTGAATTGAAACACAAACAGGAAGTGACAGTCTGCAGGAGTCTGCTCTGACTTCAAGATCACCTTTTAAAAGGGTTTTGGATGCTGATTCTATGGAGCATCTTTAGTCAGCGCTGACTCACCCAGAACCCCTCTGGCTCACTTTCTGCTCTGCCTCGGTCGTGACTCGGGGTCACATGATCATGAGTGCAGCCTGCAGATAAACAAACCGATGACCTTTGTTCTGGCTGTCCAATCAGATCACAGTTTTTAATGAGTTTCACTGTAACTTTACAGTAAATATTCTATTCTATATTTAATATAGAAGGAAATTCAAGAACAAGAAGGAGGTTGTTTAAAGCATGCTACTGAATCACAGTGATAGTTTAACACTTGCTAGGTCTACTTTTGCTATGGGAGATGGGTATAGCTCAGTGGTAGAGCATTTGACTGTTGCTCAAAAGGTCACAGGTTCAAGTCCCTGACCACATTACTTGTGCTATGAGCTGTCTCTTCTGCTGGACACACATCCTTATCCTGCATCTGAAGTAGCGGTGTCATGCCGGTGCCTTTGGTGTCACATCACCAGGTGTGTCTGCGACGTCTAATCCAGACCCTGTGTGGTTGAGGAAGGGTTGTGATTGTGGTCAGTAATAGCATGGACCTCCCAAGTTACAGTTTCTCTCTCTTATGGTGGGTCCCCTAACCTTTCTGTGGACCCTCAGTCCCCTTTCTTGGAAACTGAGGGTCTGTGGTCGAAGCTGTTAAGAGACCCTGGTGCTGGCACAGGCCCCATGGTCAGAGGCTGAAAAAACGCGTAAAGAGAAACCAAGCTGGGAACAAGTCAGCCAGCCTCACTACTAGGATAAGATTAAAAGTTGGACCAAATGTTGTTTTTCTTATTTTGTGCCTTGATTTGATCATTTTCATGGGCTTATTCGAACCCTTATTCGAACCCTCCTCTACTCTACTAGGTAATTGTTGAACTGCATGGTAGTTTGAGCACAGTGAGATTAATAATGAGGGAGCTCTCTAAAAACAGAAAGGCCTTGAATGTAGGCTAGAGAACATGATATGGAAAGTAAAATCTTTCTGGCTGATTCAGACAGAAAAAGTGAGACAGACAAATAAAGGGAGAGAGAGACAAAGGGAGAGAGACAAAGAATGAGAGAATGCTAAGACAAAAAAACATTTGCACAGTATATCACTTATGACTATATATATATAATATATTTTATGGTTCAAAGACATAGCTAGACAGAGTTCAGGCAGTGTACTAGACAGAGTTTAAGAAATGTCGAACTAGTGTGATGCTACGATGCTAGGCTGTTTAGGCCGGCTGACTTGACTGTGCTTTAGCTGGTGACATCATTGGGTTGGCATTGCAACCTTTTAGATTTGGTGGAGGTCTGTCTGATAGCTTTTCTATGCTTGGACTCAGTCGTTAGAAATCAGTCGCTAAGCAACATTTCGGTATTGTTGTCCAAATATTACTTTTGTGTGTGACGAGCAAGATATGTGTGGGCCGACTCTTAAGTTGTTCCCGTATGCTGGTATGCGTGCGTGTGTACGTGTGTGTGTGCTTGTGTGTGTGGGTGTGTGTATGTGTGTGTGTGCTTGTGTGTGTGGGGGTGTGTATGTGTGTGTGACTGGAACACTCTGTGCAACTTGAAGGAATTGTCCTGCAACCCACACCATAACCCCTCGTTCCTCCTCCCCCTCCACCCTCCCTTCATTCCTCTGCTCTTCGCCTCTTCCCTCTCTCCCTCTATCACTCCCAGCCTCTTCCCTCTCTCCCTCTATCACTCCCAGCCTCTTCCCTCTCTCCCTCTATCACTCCCAGCCTCTTCCCTCTCTCACTCCCAGCCTCTTCCCTCTCTCCCTCTATCACTCCCAGCCTCTTCCCTCTCTCTCTCCCTCTCTCACTCCCAGCCTCTCCTCCTCCGCTGCGACATCCATGCGCCTGTCCAGGTTTGTGCCTGAGTGTGATCTCTGGGTCGTTATATATGAGACAGGAGAAGCCAGGGGTCATTACGCCTGTCAGACGGAGGCCGTTCCAGGCAGGGAGGCCCTGGAGATGGGCCTGGGGAGGAGCGGTCTCTCTGCTCTGCAGGTCTGGGGGTTTAGCAGCAGTGGGGCTTGATGAAGCTAGTCCCAGGCCAGAGAGGCGGAGAATAGATAGATACTGCAGACTGCCCCCCCCACCTCCCCCCCCCACCTCCCCCCCTCATCCCCCCGTCCCCCATCTCCCCCGTCCCCCCCAACGTTATAACTCTAACAGCAACAGCCGCTCAGGGGCTTGCGTGGAACCAATAAATTGTGTAACTAACAATAACTAACCACTGTCTAAAAGAGCACAGAAATAGTAGTTTTCTCTTCTGGTCCTTGATAATGTGCTGCTCTTCCTACAGTTCATGAACTATTTGTACGTGAACTACATGTATGCCGTTTTGGATTAAAGCACTTGATAAACCAATACAAGTAAATGGAACTGCCAATCACAGGATCATCCTAAGAGTCACATATTTTGAACATTTAGAAATGAATAGTATTAGTAGTAGAAAGTATTTCTGTTCTATATATCTTTCAGTTTTGTACATATTGATATGTAGTATTTGTGGAGGCTGTGTGTATTCTTTGTGTTTGCTGTTGTGCTGAGCTGTCGTGGTTTCCTGTGCAGTGGCTGATTGGGGACCGGGAGACGCACTGTGGGTCGGTCATCTGCTCTCGGACGCAGGGCAAGCCTGTCTGTGGCTCAGACGGCCGGAGCTACGACAACGGCTGTGATCTGCAGAGGGCGCGCTGCAAAGACCGCACGCTGACACTAGCCCACAGGGGGCGCTGCCGAGGTGGGGAACACACCTTCATAACCCTTCTCATCCCTTTATAACTGTTCACAACTGTTCACAACCCTTCACAACCCTTCATAACCCTTTATAACCCTTTACATCCGTCCATGACCCTTCTTAACACTTTATAACTCGTCACAACCCTTCACAACCCTCCATAACCTCTCTTTGTCTCCCTCTGTCTCCCTCTGTCTCTCTCTTTTTCTCCCTTACCCTCCCTCCCTCCCTCCCTCCCTCCCTCCCTCCCTCCCTCCCTCCCTCCCTCCCTCCCTCCCTCCCTCCCTCCCTCCCTCCCTCCCTCCCTCCCTCCCTCCCTCCCTCCCTCCCTCCCTCCCTCCCTCACTTGTGTGTAGGTGTGTCTGTGTGTGCGTGCTAGAGCCCAACCGACCAGACCAGCCGATTCCGATACAAATATTTTGTGATTTAAAAATCCGATATTCCGATATATCGGCCGATATATATTTAAAAAACAAAAACAAATGCGTAACAAAACATAAACAGATTTCCCTAACACTCTGCCTGACTCTGGCTGGATCAGCTGGTTGGAGGGTTTGTGGCGTTCTAAACACGAGTGATGCCAAAAGGGACGTTGTAGAGTGCCCTCTGGTGGACAAACAAAAAAAGGGTGTTTCGTCAAATATATAAATTTATCGTCCATTATAAATGCTGATACCGATAGTTTGGAAAATGCCTAATATCGGACGATAATATCGGCCTGCCAATAAATCGGTCGGGCTCTAGTGCGTGCATGTGTGAGCCCTCCAGCTGAATCTCCAGGCCTGTCTATGTTGTTCTGTTATCATAGGTAAGAACTGGGTAAGAATTGACCAGCTGCCTGTGGTTCCCGCACCAACGCCCGCCTTGGAAGGAAGGGACCTGGAGCTGAAAGGTTCGTCTGCCCCGCCCTCCCTCCCTCCCTCCCTCCCTCCCTCACCTTCCTTCACCCTCCTTCACCCTCCTTCACCCTCCCTCCCTCACCCTCCCTCACCCTCCTTCACCCTCCCTCACCCTTCACCCTTCCTCCCTCACCCTCCTTCACCCTCCCTAACCCTCCCTCACCCTCCCTCACCAACTCTCACACAGGCACATATTGTCTCTTACTTTCTCAAACTCTCTCGCACTTCCCAGGCTTCCCTCCAGACAGTATGTACGGTCTTTCAGAGGAAATGGAGCTGGGGGGAGCTTGTGGTGTGTTTGGAAGATGTTTTGCATGTGTCACTGTTGACGGTTGCTCCAGTGTTGTTTTTGTTTTGGTTGTTGTCATGACTGGTACTGTGGTACTGGTACTATGGTCAGTCGCTGTCTGCCCTGGCCTGGTGATATCAACCTCTTGATGTCACTGGCCTTGTGATGTCACTGGCCTAATGATGTCACCAGCCTGGTCCTGTCTTTCTGTAGTATTTGTATGTTGCTTTGGATTAAAGAGCGCAAAATGTTATGTCACCGTCCTGGTTAGAGGAGAGCTGAAGCGCTGGCTGTGTGGAGTGTCTTGAGAGTGTAACAGTAGAGTGCTGTGC